>NW_015165852.1:148751-160567 GCF_001447785.1 Gekko japonicus | reverse complement strand
CTTAGGGGGGAGGGATTTGTAATGTATTCAGATGCTGCTCTGAATGCATGGGGATGAAGTGTGAATCATCCCATAGAGAAGCTATGCTAAGCTTCAGACGTCGGCTAGGATTTGCGCCGAAAGTATTGTGTCCAATCACATTTGAACTGTCTGTGGTGGGAACGTTTGTGATTGGGCTATTATGCGAACAACCTGATAGGTTGGAACTTGTATAGTAGGTGTGGCTACATTAGCCCGGAATGTTTAAATACCGAGCAGCTGCAATGGACAAGCTGTTCGGGCTATGAGGAGTTGTACCGTGTTGGAGAAGTTGATTGTCGAGCTGAATAAACCTGAGTTTTTGCTGAAATCACTCTCTGACTAATTTGTTAAGTACGGACTTAACAGATAGCTAGGTGAATAACAGCTATAGGTAGTTTAGGGGAGTTCCAGCTATGTCAGGAAAGTGAGGGACTTTCCAGAACTAGGGGATGAACATCAGGACTCAATTAGGAAGTTTGGCATGCAAAGTCTTATGTAAGGATGATGTGTGGTCAATTGAGCAAGTCAAGATGACCCTAATGGAGAGGAACGACATTCCAAAGATGGAAAGTCCCAGGAAAGACAAGACAGTAGAAAACAACTATGTCAAAAGTCAGATGAGATAATTTTAATTTATCAGAAAAACAACTTAAAGGTCAGAAGTCTGATTGGTTCAGAAAGGGGAGGTGATAAGGATATAAAAACAGAAGCCGGGTACCATAAGGGTTGGGTCAGGAGAAAAAGAGGTGCATTCCTGATTCTGACTTTTGTTTCCATAGGAACCCAGAAGAGCTGTTATTCTCGTCTCTTCCCCAAGCTACTCCAAGAAGTGGTGAGAAAATATGCTAGGATTGTATGAGTCTTGTTTTGCTTATTGTGTTAGGGTTGAAATAAAGAATTAGAGAATTATGTACAAAGTGGTTTCTTTGAATGCTGACAACTGACAATGTTGTTATTAAAGATTAAAGTTACAGTCTTCCCCTGTTCCGAGACGGGTTCTCTCCCACAGCATAACCAAAAAGATCTCTCTCGCTAAAAAGGCTGGCCAACAAGCGCAAAGGTTGGCTTGAAACTCAATATCAAAAAAACAAAGATCATGGCATCCGGCCCCATCATTCCTTAGCAAATAAAAGGAGAAGTCATGGAAGCAGTGACAGACTTCACGTTCCTGGGATCCAAGATCACCGCAAACAGTGACTGCAGCGATGAAATTAAAAGACGCCTGTTCCTTGGGAGGAAAGTGATGGCAAACCTAGACAATATAATAAAAAGTAGAGACATCACCCTGCAAACTAAAGTCCGTGTGGTCAAAGCAATGGTATTCCCAAAGTAGTTCTGTATGACTGCGAGAGTTGGACTATAAGGAAGGCCGAGCACCGAAGAATAGATTATTTTGAATTATGGTGCTGGAGAAGACTCTTGAGAGTCCCCTGGACTGCAAGGAGATCAAATCAGTCAATCCTAAAAGAAATTAACCCTGACTGTTCCCTGGAAGGCCAGATACTGAAGCTGAAGCTCAAATACTTTGGTCACCAAATGAGAAGGGAGAACTCAGTGGAGAAGACCCTGATGCTGGGAAAGATTGAAGGTGAAAGAAGAACGGGACGGCAAAGGATGAGATGGCTAGACAGTGTTATCGAGGCAACGAACATGAAATTAAGCAAACTCTGGAGGACGACGGAAGACAGGAGGGCCTGGAGTGATGTAGTCTATGGGGTCGCGAAGAACAACATAAAACCTGAAGGAAAAGGTATAACCATATTGTTTGTGAGGCGGAAATGGATTAAAATAATAAAGACATTACTTGTTTATGATCTTTGGGGCATAATTGTGGGAGGAGTGTAATTAAATCCTGCTGCAGTCACATTGGAATATGATCCTGTTAGGTACAAGCCTTCATTCCCTTCATTTGTAACTTCTGAATTACACCAAATTCATGATCTTCCAGTTTTATTATCTATAGTTGAAAGTTCCTTAAAGTGTTCTGAAACAGCAGTTAACATATACTGATAATACAACACACATATAATCACAGAGAATATATGACTCCCAATACAAAATTAAAAATTAACAAATATAGAAAATCTCCCATTTTAAGAAAACACACCATCAATTTTAAATAAAGGACAGGAAGTAGACATGGCAGATTTTTTTTCACTCTGGTCTCTGGTGAATTCATAATCTGGATGCCCTAATGGTTTGGGCAACATAAATCATAGCTTGAAAACAGGCAGAATAGGGTTTGTTTGTTTTTTAAGTAACATTTTTCTCTGAAAAATGCAAATGTAATTTCTATCCTAAGTCTAAAAAAATGGACTAGGCTCAAGGTTGGAGAAAATTAAATGTGAAATTCACTTAGGGCAATAAAACACAAATCACCGCAAACTAACAGAATGAAGAGACAAGCAAAGCATTGCAGCCTTGAATTCTGTTCCTTCAGAGAACATGCTGATGCATCATTCTCCTGGGGTCCAAAAAAGTTACTGGGTTTGGGGGCTTCATCTGGAAAAGTCAGTGTGTCACTCAAAGGAACCCCTGACCCCATGTGAACCCCACCCTCTTCTCTCCACACTTTCCCCATGATGTAGATAAGAGTGACTGGCCAAGACTTTGGAGCTGAATGGGGAACTGAACCAAGTCCAGAATGATCTGGTCAGGATGTGCAGCTCAGAAAAAAAAAATCAGTGTTTTTCAGGGAGCTGAAAAATAGCAATATCCCCAGTTTTCCAGGTTCCAAATACCATTTTGCTATTTGGATCCGGGTTTCTTGGGGGTGGGATTCCAATATTATTCTGCTCCATTATTCCCTATGGGGAATTTTTCTGGAGGGCTGGAAGGACTTGCAGTAGAGCTGCTGGTGCCCTTTAAGTAACCACCAAATTTCAAGTCAATGGAACCAAGAGGTTCAATTCTACGGACCCCTGAAGTAGGTGTCCCCAGCCATCCTCCATTGCTTGCTATGGGAAGGGGATTCCGTGCTTTCTCCAAGGCAAAGAATAGCCAGAGACAGAGGAACAAGCAAAGCAACCAGCTTTGGCAGAGATTTCTGTGAGGTGTGTTTGGATTTGGATATACTGTCAGGTTCCCAGTCAAGTCACTTTTCACACACACTTTCTTGGATGAAAGATTTATTAGAAGATATGAGATGTTCAGGGATTGAACTCTTTGTCAGAACTGGAGTGCCAGGGTGGGAAAGGTGCATATAGTTACAATCACACATTCCATTCATACACGTCAGCATTACTACACAGACCATGAGAGATATACGGTCCCCGACTAGTTAATCAAAGACTTTTCTCCAAGGACGTCTTCCTGTGTGAAAGAAGTCTCTTGAGGCGGCATAGAAGATTTACTGAAGCTAGCTCCACTGCTCCTACAGACACTCACTCCGCCCCCCTCAGGAATGCAGTGGCAGGCGAGGGTAAGCGATAAGGGCATTAGAACAACACAGTATGGGGAGAGAGGGAAGAAAGGTTACAACAGTCATGGTGAGAGTATAATAGTTTCAGTAGTCATTAAGGTGGTAATACAACAGATACAGTTGGTCAAACAGGCCGAGCATGACATATACCCACAAGATACCAATACAATATCCCCCCTCTCGTATTTTTTTGGATGAGATCTATCCCAGTACACAGCCCTATAATCTAATAACTCTGCCATATTAAATTTAGAGTTGTCTGAACAGTTTTTAGAAGTAGTGTACAGCAGGTCTTGTAGTTCAACAGTATTCCTATAATACCGCCTTGGTCTGTATATTTCATTTGTAAATGTTTTTTAAAAGTGAGATTATTATCACAAAGACCCCTGTACATCTTCAGTTCTTTTATCTTCCAAAGGACAAAGGGGTCCAGAAAGGCTACCTTGAACTTTCCAGCGAAACGGAGCGAAAAACAATTCTTTAACAATTTATCACCAACAAAAGGCAACCATTGGAAAAAGGGTAGCCATTCTTTCAGATATATGCCCGACATGCACCTCTTGTGTGGGATATACTTCTCTTTCCTGTTCTCCGCTTTTCATAACAACGCTTGGCTATTGAGCCTTGGGATATTTTTCCTAGGCTTTTAAGCCATGATTTAGAAGTGGAGAAGATAAGAGCTTTGGAACTTATTTGATGTTTTATGTTTATTCGGGGAACTTGCTGCCAGCTGCCTTTAATCATATTTGCCTTGTCTAATGTGTTTATGGGTTGATGGGTGCAGAAACCGTAAAAAAAAGAAAGGGGGGGGAACCCATGCCAAACTCCCTCTCCTTTGTATTTCTACCTCTTTTCAGAAGCATCTTCTTTTTTTTCATTTTGCATTTGAGATTCAGTGTGCATTCCTCTTATTGTACTGTTTGAGCACGTTTTCATCCCAACAAACTAGCCAATTCAAACTTTTGGGGGTGTATGTCCACATGAACACACACACACATATGTGCGCACATACAAAAATAATTTATCTCCATTATTTAAAATCATTAAAATATATCAGGCAACATATTAAGTACAGCTTCAAGATCTCCTGCTACAGTGGGAGATCTCCTACCTGGCAGCCCCCAACCTCCACAACTGTCATAGGGCAGGTGGAGCAGTGCACATCCTTGTGGGTAGCGAGAGTCTGAATACAAGTTGAGAGTCCAGTTTGAGAGTCAAGAGCCAAGAAAGATGTTACAGAGGGGTTGTCCAAAAGGTGTGGTCAGGCAGTCCAAAGGTTCCCCATGAGCAGGGATCACAGAGCCAAGAGATGAGGTCAGGAGCCAGTCTAGAGTCACATGAGTGAGGCAAGGTCCAATGTAGTGGACGCAGAGTCAGTGGTAGAATGACTTGTTGCTTCCATGCCGAACAGCCTCCCTTGGCTGGTTTTTTTTTTTACAGGCATGTGCCTAAGGGTCAAACTTGCAGCCAGCTGCTCAGGGATAACTCTGCAACTACTCAAGCAGCTGGCATTGGACCAGAAGGCAAGCACTTTGCCGTTTCGCCTGTAGTTCTGCTTGTAGCCTCTGTCTGCAGTGCTCAAAGGGTGTGGGTGATACTGGAAGGCTGAGAACTACTAATTTCAGTGATTGACTCAGGGCTGGAGGGGCTCTGCACCAGCTGTTGGCTGTGAATCCTGATAAGTCTGCAGTTTGTCTTTCTGCTTGCTGGCTTCTGATCTTCACAAAATTGTTCTAAACATTCTTCTAAACTAGAATGTATCTCTGGGGAGGAAATCTCATCATTGCAGAGAGAGCCCTATATAATATTGTTATGGACTAGAAAGAGGGTGCAACAGGGCTTCCCCTGCAAATGTTAAGGCACATGGAAGATACAGAAGGAGGAGGTTCTCATTCAGATGCATATGAAGCTGCCTTACCCCAAGTCAGGCCATTAGTTCATTTAGTTGAATGCTGCCTACTGTAACTGTCAGCAGTTCTCCAGATGGGTTGGACCTGGGAGATCTCCCAGAATTACCAAATGGTCTCCAGACTACAGAGATCAGTTCCCCTGGAGAAAATGGCTTCTTTGGAGGGTGGATTCCATGGTATCCTGTCATGTTGAGGTCCTTCCCCTCTCCAAACCCTACCCTTCCCAAGCTCTACTCCCAAGTCCCAAGCTGGAGCTGCAAGCCCTACCAAGGTATCGAGGAAAAACCAGTATCTCCAAACACCTGAGCTCCTTTGACTGGAGACACCAGAGTTTGTATCTGTGAAGCTTTGCACAGCAAGCATGTGCTCTACCACTAAGCCCATACTACTTAGGGCTTTCAAGTGCAGCTCCAGCACCTTAAATTAGGCCTGAGAACAGAAGGATGGTATATACAGCTGCTCCAAGAGACGTATTATGTCCATTATTTTCTTCTGATAGGACTCTCATGGATACAGTTGCCAGGCCTCTTGCTAGTGTACTACACATAAGTAGTATGGGTAGCTCTAGGAATTGCCAGAAACTCTATGGTCACTCCCCTCATGACCGTTTCCCCAACCCTCCTGCCATTTGCCAGGCTCAGCCTGATTTCAGACAACTTTCGCAGGCAGCACAAGCCCATATTGTCTCAGTTTCTCTGAAGCAAGAGGTCCCATATGCTCTGCTGGGAGCTCCACATCGATGGAGACACCAACCAAGAGAATAGTTTTCTTCCCATAAATGTATGCAAGCATACCAGGAAAACACCCCGCGTCATGTCACTGAAGCTAGTGAGGGGAACCCCAAGCTGTTCCGCACTACCCCTGTGCCAAGCAGTCATTTGGTCTGCTCACTGAACAGCTCATTAGCAAAACAATTAAAATAATAGCATCCATGTTGACAATGGTAATTTTGTTCTCACAGAAATTATTCTACAGTCTGGCGAGATTACATGGCAAAATTCGTAGCAACCGTTTTAGTCACCAGAAAGGAATGTGGACTGGTGACAATCTCTCAGCTTGTCAATCACTCTTGCAAGGTTGTTTGGTTCAGGTGGGCTGACTGGATCGAAACAGTGGACTACCTAGGCTCATCATGTTTCCAGCAAAACCCTTCACTCTTTATAACCAACCGCAACAAAGCCCAATTATAGCCAAATTGTACTCTGTAAATCCCTCCTTCCTCCAAGGACCTCAGAGTGGCTTATGTGATCCTTGGTGTCCAATTTGATTGTCACAATATTATAGGGTTACAAACTCTGGGTGGGGAGATGCCTGGAGATTTGAAGAATCGAGCTTGGGTTTGGTTGTGGTCTGGGGAGGGACCTCAGCAGGATACAAGGCCACTGATTCCACCCTCCAAAGCAGCCATTTTCTCCAGGGGATCTGCCCTCTGTCCTCTGGAGACCAATTGTAATATTGGGAGATCTCCAGGCCTCAACTGGAGGTTGGCAGCCTTACAACAACCATGTGAGGTAGGGCAGCCTGAGAGAGAATGAGTCACAGTGGTAGAACAGCAGAGGGCAGGTCTCTCAGGTCCTGGCTGGATGCTGTAACCGCTACACTCTACACTATATAGTCAGGAGCAGAAGTGAAAATGACCCTGGAGCGAGGTGAGCCAAGTGGCCCTCGCTGTCCTGGGGTTCAGCTCTACTTGCTCCTGGCCACCAGTGGCTCTCTAGGACAGTGGCCCACTGGGATGTTTCCCTGTACACTAAATGGCCAATCTGCCCCATATATAATATATGCTATCTCATATAATATAATTACATTTGTTTCCACTTGTGCTTTGCTGCCAATTCTGTGTCCATCTGAATTGTCTTTAGCAGTGTTAATCAGAGGTCATTTCAGGGGGGATCGCGGGGGATCGCAGTTCCCCCGGGTGAGGTGGACATGACAAAGCCCCGCCCCCTGCTTCCGGCCGCCCCGCTTCCAGCCCTCATTCAGCCAGGAGGAGGCAGGAGAAGAGGGAGGGTAAGTTGCTTCCTCCCTGCCTCTCCCCACCCCTGCCTGCCTGGGGCCAGGGAGGGCCTTCGTGGGGCTTCCTTGCACTCCCGCCGGCCTTGCAGGTCCACCGCCGGGCCCCTCATGTGGCTCGGCAGTGGAGCTGCAAGGCCGGCGTTGGCGGCCGGGACTGTTGGGGGCGGGGTGTGTGGCCTTATGACACACTTCCGGTGATGTCAGGGGGTGTGGCCTTATAACATCTCAACAGACCCGACAATCAGCTCATGTCTGGTCATCACAGCTGAACAGGGTAAGTTCAACTGGTAACACACATTTGATCAAAAATTCACTACATAGGAGGGACAGAGACTGACCGGGAGCTGAGCAAAGGAACTGTAAAATGGGTTCTACTTATCTCATTAATTTAGTCCAATAAATGGACATAATACACGCAAATGACATGTGAGCGATTTTGTCCCGCGTTCACGTGTCACAAGGGTACACATCTCCTCCCCAAACAGAAATTGTTTCAGCCAGGCCTGTAGCTAGGATTTTGTAATTCAGGGGGGCTTTAAATAAGTCAGAGGGCACTGATGTCACAAAATAAAAAATAAAATAAAAATAAAATTTTAAAAACTCACTTCTGTGGTGTTCGCACTCTGCTTGACTACATGGGGAAGGAAGCCATGCTTGGGGAAGGGGCAGTGGTGGGGAGTCCTCCAGGTGGCCCAGAGAGTTGGGAGTCCTCCGGGTGGCCTAGAGAGCCAGGGGGCTTGGGTGCTGGATGGAAGTTGGGGGGGGGGCCTTAGCAGGACGTCAGGCGGCCAGGCCCCGAAATGCCCCCACCGTAGCTACAGACCTGGTTTCAGCTAGTCTATTCTCTGATTTGTTATGGTTGTTTGATTTGTTATGGTTCGCTGTTCCTTCCTCCTAACATTGCAGAGTTGCAGAGGAAGGAGCTGGATTAGCAGAGCATTTTGAATGCAGGGTCTCTATTGTTGAGTGGGAAAGAATTCTCTCTTCCCTTTTCATATTGGCTGCTGAGTAGCTCGCCTGGCAGGTGGAGTAAAATATTGTCTCCATTTGCTTGGGGGGGAGATTGAAAGACATGTGCAAGAATCCCACAAAGCCACTCTTTTCAGAGTGGATGCACATTATTTTATAAGCATCAGGATTTCAGCATGGGGGCGGAGTTTCTCTTAGATGTTTATGAACACACAGACATCCTGCATCCTTTATGTATTTACTGATTGTACATCATTTGAAAAAAGCTGCCAGAAGTGCTGAACATACACATTCCCCTAATCCCGAATTTCCTAGGCACATCTTTTGTGTAAGTCTGCTTAGAATGGCACCATTAGCCTAGCAGACCTCACAGGATTCTTACGGGGATTAAATAGAGGCATATTTAGGTTTGGAGGAGGGGGACATGGGGGGATGTGACATCGGCAACATCAAGTAGCTCTAGGAGTTGCCAGAAACTCTGTGGGTAGCTCTACAAATTCCCAGAAACTCTAGCTCTAGGAGTCGCTGGAAACTCTTTGGTTTTGCCGTGGAGTTTTTGGCGATTCCTAGAGCTACCTAGACATACCAGCACAGAGGCTGGCAGTGCTTTTATTTTAATTTTCCCCCACTGGCACTTGGAGCGGCGGCGGGCAACAGCGGTGATCAGCAGGAGGCTTCCTGCCATAGCGGGAGGACTAAAACAACAAAGGAGTTACACAGTAAGAGGTAATAACAGAGACAAAACTGTGCAAAAAGAATGTCTTAAACAATATTGAAATAAATTAAAAAAAATTATATGGAGGAAATTTCTCTATGTGACATCATTTTCCCCTTTAGAGATACATAGAAAGATACCCAAAAGACAAGGCTAAATGTAAGCATATAGTATACATGCTGTTAATATAATTAATCCATGGCATTCATGCAGGATACGCCTCACGAGAAGACTAGATCAGAATCCAGTGTCACTGAAGGTTCAAACCATTTCCTCATGTGATGGCTACCGCGAAGTATCACACTGCACCCAAGCTTCCTCAAAAGGAGAACCATACAATCACTCACTTCAACATGTAATTCTCAAATATCAGTCATCTGGCATACAGCTCCACCGTTTTCAAGACATTCAAACAACTGGCAACCAGTGTTCCCTCTATGCTGACTTAGTGTGAGCTAGCCCACAGCTTTTGTAGCCTCCGGCTCACACATTTTTTGTCTTAGCTCAGGAAGGATGGCTCCAGAACAAACTACTTTATGCAGTAGCCAAATTGCTCGCATACAACTTTAATGCCAGTAGCTCACAGAGTAGAATTTTTGCTCACAAGACTCCACAGCTTAGAGGGAGCATTGCTGGCAACCCTAGTTATTGAAACTTGTATGCCTCCCTGAGCACACTGGAAAACGGTGAGATAAAAACATGACAGGATAGGAGTAAAAGGTTCATACATCTAGTGAGCAGTGATCAGGGATAGGAGAGGAACGAGTCTGCGTTAGGCCAGCATCATAACTGTCCAGAGTCCTCTGTTAAATTGTGTGAGCCAACTGGAAATGCATAAATATTCCCTTGATTTGCATCTTTTTGTTTTTGTATGTCATTCTTGTGAACGATGGTATTAATGGTATTGTGAACTACTGTACTAATGGTATTAATTATGCCATTTGTATGCCCTGCCTACATTCTATGCCACCAATACACAGCTGGTACAAACATAGAATTGAAAAATGGTGTCAATTTATGGGGAAATGTTTGGATGAGGGAACAGAAAGCGCTGGGAAAATAAAGACTCATAGGTGTTATTTACACAAGTGCAATGCAAAACAAAAAACAAAAAAACCCCAGAGGAGCTGCGGTGGCTGAAGTGGTTAAGACGCTGAACTGCAGGCTGTGGAAGGTTGGTAGTTCAGCAGTTCGATACCCGAGTGCCGCATGACGGAGTGAGCTCCTGTCTCTAGTTACAGCACCTGCCAACCTAGCAGTTCGAAAGCAAGAAATTGCAAGTAGATAAATAGGTACCACTTCCGTGGGAAGGTAACAGTGTTCCATGCGCCTTGGTGTTTAGTCATGCTGGCCACATGACCACGGAAATGTCTTCGGACAGCGCTGGCTCTTCGGCTTTGAAATGGAGATGAGCCCCACAACCCTAGAGTTGGATTCGACTGGCTTTCGAGCAAGGGAACCTTTACCTTTACTAATGCAAAAACAACATGAAACTGTGGGAGTAAACAACTCAGCAGCATCCTCAATTGATTTAACCCATTTATACCCCACACATAGTGAACCAACCATAATGCTTACAACATTCCTCTCTTCTCCATATTACTCTCACAACAGACTGGTGAGGTAGGTTAGTGTGAGAGTCACCCCGCGAACAGAGTCGGGATCCAACCCTGAGTCTCACAGATCCTAGTCTGACACCACAACAGGCTGCCTATCATATGGGGTAATTTCCCACAAGCGCTGCTCCGCGCTCACTCCTCCCTTTTGCCCCGATGGCATGTGTCAATTTCACACAAGCTGCTGTGCGGCTGCATTTTGCCCCGCAGCTTCATGCGATTTTCCCCGCGTCTACTCAATCCTCAAAAAACAGGATTGAGTAGACGTGGGGAAAAATCGCATGAAGCTGTGGGGCAAAATGCGGTCACGTGGCAGCTTGTGTGAAATTGACACGTACCGTCGGGCCAAAGAGAAGAGTGAGCACGGAGCAGCGCTTGTGGGAAATCACCCCAAGTCTCTGGATGGGTTGATGAGTGTAAGGACCTGAGGAACTCAGACTTGGGACTCTGGCCCTGGAATCCTTGTGCCTGAGTCTTCATTCCTGTAATCTCTGACCGAAAGAGGGAGTCACCAGTCACTTTTCTGCAGAACTTTGGCATAACCAATCTGGATGGTGATATTACAAATAGTAGTTCAGCAGAAGACAGGTGACAGTGCTGATTAAGATGGCGGCCGGGACGGAGCTCGGCGTGTGAGCTCCGTTCTGTTGGCTAGTTTACTTAGTAACCTAGCATTAGATTAACGTCCCTGAGCTTTGCAGATTGTGGCAGACGAGAGCACTGTGTGCCCGCAGGCTTGCTGCAAGACTTACCTAGAATGTGCGTGGAAAATTGCGTGTGAGCTCCGTTCTGTTGGCTAGTTTACTTAGTAACCTAGCATTAGATTAACGTCCCTGAGCTTTGCAGATTGTGGCAGACGAGAGCACTGTGTGCCCGCAGACTTGCTGCAAGACTTACCTAGAATGTGCGTGGAATCCCTCTTCCCCCCCCTTTTCTCCCCCCCCTCTGCCCACCGGGACAATGCTAGGTGGAACCTGGGTGCTGGCAATGACGCCAGTGGAAGGGCGACGTGGCTGACAAGGCTGGCGAGGACTAAAAGAACGCCCCCCCTCGTCCCCCTCTTCCTCTCCCCCCGCCCGCGGAGACGACATCAGGTGGAAGCGGAGCGGTGGTGGTGGCGACGACGCCAGAGGAAGGGCGACGCGGCT
>NW_015165852.1:121058-145331 GCF_001447785.1 Gekko japonicus | reverse complement strand
GCTTCATGCGATTTTCCCCGCGTCTACTCAATCCTCAAAAAACAGGATTGAGTAGACGCAGGGAAAATCGCACGAAGCTGCGGGGCAAAATGCGGTCGCGCAGCAGCTTGAGTGAAATTGACATGTACCATCGGGCCAAAGAGAAGAGTGAGCGCGGAGCAGCGCTTGTGGGAAATCACCCCTAGTCTCTGGATGGGTTGATGAGTGTAAGGACCTGAGGAACTCAGACCTGGGACTCTGGCCCTGGAATCCTTGTGCCTGAGTCTTCATTCCTGTAATCTCTGACCGAAAGAGGGAGTCACCAGTCACTTTTCTGCAGAACTTTGGCATAACCAATCTGAATGGTGATATTACAAATAGTAGTTCAGCAGAAGACAGGTGACACAGCTAGGGCTGTCAGATCCCCCCTGGACAATGGCAGGGGATGGCGGGTAGAACTGCCACATCTAGGTTGGGAAACTCCTGGAGATTTGAGAATGGAGCCCAAGGAGGACAGCTAGCCCATAGCTATGGTGGGGCTATTGGAGACTCCACCCCCTTCCTTAAAGGGCTCCCCACTTCTTAAAGGCCCCCACTTCTTCTCGAAAGCATTTAAAGGGAGCACGTGGCCTGCCGATCAGCTAGAGGGCCCTTTAAGTCTTGCAGAAGGGGAGGGAGAGGGGAGCGTACCACCCCCTGCTTTATTATGGAAAATAATGACAGCCCCACAAGCCACAAAATCCGGGCTATGGGGCTGGAGTACAGGGTCTTCAGCAGGGTACAATGCCATAGAGTCCACCCTCCAAAGCACCCATTTTCTCCAAGGGAACTGACCTCTGTGTAATTCTGGGGGATCCCCACGTCCCACCTGGTAGCTGGCATCCCGAGCCACAAGAAGGCAACTTGATCTTCTAACATCTCTGACTGTACTTGGCTCTTTGATATGAATAGCATGGCATACAGGGACAACATCATCCTTCCTTAACCGCCTGTTTGCTTTACCTGCAGACTACCAGCCTTCACTGTGAGGATCACAACCATGCAGTATGCTCTAAGCCTTTTCATAGAGGCAGCACTGTAATGCTGGAACCAAACAAACTGAATGTTCTTCCTTGGCTCAGTCACTGGTTGGATCCTGCCATCCCTTTCTGCTGGTGAAAAAGGGAGGAAGGACTGCTCCGAAAGAGCTACGCTGCAGATTGTGGGACTCACGTCGACACAAAAGCCACACAGGTAGGATGGGAGTTGCGGGGAGGAACGAAATCAGGTGAGGTAGATTGGAGGAGCAGCGTGGAGCCGACTAGTTGCTTTGCATTTTAATGCCAGTATTGCCAGTCAAGCCGTTGGCTCCAGTGGCTTTGGAGGGTGGGAGGGAATGGCTTATCGGAGACTTTTTTCGAAATGACATCTTACTAAGTGCTAGATTTGATAGGGAAATGATCTAATTTGATTGGATTCAAATGTTAATTACTCAGTATCGAAGAAAAATCACCTCAAGTACTTAAGCTTATTAACTATGGGAAAGTAATAAAGGAGACGGCTTATTAAGAGATTTAATTGAACGCGTCGCTTGGTGCCAAGGCTAACAAATGCACTCCTCCAGCCCAACAGCCCTTTGAGAAAAT
The DNA here is from genome assembly GCF_001447785.1 of Gekko japonicus. NCBI lineage: Eukaryota > Metazoa > Chordata > Lepidosauria > Squamata > Gekkonidae > Gekko > Gekko japonicus. Next base: position 143,727 of record NW_015165852.1, on the reverse strand, counting down.
ACGGCCACACATGACTTCACTCACTTGCTGCCCACTGTAAGTGTCGTGGCTTCGAAAGAGATATAATACGATGAAACATTTATTATTGCAATTAACTGTTTTGTTGAATGCTAGGTAATTTCGTTTTTATTCACACGAGAGACTAAAGGCCAGCTGTCGTCAATCGGCACACCTTCTCAGCCATTGGCTGAGCTGCTTTTATGTCACAGCTTGTTCACGGACATTCCAACTCTCAGGTGAAGCTGTCGGTAGCCGAATGTTCACAAACATTGCAGCTTCGGGAAATAATGCAACAGCTTGAATTTGTAAAAGCCACCAAAGACTGTTCTCTCTTGTACCATCAGTATAATGTCTCCAGTCAAGAACCAACCTAGGAAATGATAAAACGAAACTGTTTGTACTGATACACCGAATGGTTATAAATTACAGTCATCTGGGATCCACTAGTGGAATATCTAAATGTTCACATCTGAAACTTTCCCATAGTTTTGGCCAGGGCTTTTTTTGTAGAAAAAGCCCAGCAGGAACTCATTAGCATAATTGGCCACACCCCAAAGCATAAACTCATTAGCATATAAGGCCACACCCCCATGTTACCAGAAGTGTGGTCATCCAGCCACACCCACCTTTTGCTTCTTATTCTGTTTACCTTGTTTGTTGTCAAAACCCAGGGCTTTTTTGGTAGCAGGAACTACCAAAGGTCAGGGCTAGCCTCCTTCCACCATAGCAATCTGATAGGATTCAACCCATAGTTTTTAAATTAGGGATGCAAGAATGTTTGAATTCAACCAGTCAGCTTTTGGAATCCAGTCTCACCCTCATTTAAAAACTATGCGGATATGTGAACACTATTAGTTATTAAGGGAAACCTCTGTGTATATAGGCAGCATATCTAAAACAGAGCTGGGGCAAAACATTAGGGGAAGTCTGTTGCCTTTGTGTCTTGCCTGTGGACTTCCAGGCTGGTAGGGTAGCCAGGCTGAACCTGGCAACTGGCAGGGTGGTTAGGATAGGGACATCAGAGGGAGCAAGAATGCCGGCATGATGACACCACTCCTGGGGGAAACCTGGAAGTGATGGTGGGTAGTTCTTTGACTTGCCAGAAGCTCTATTGTTTCACCATAGAGTTTCTCGTGATTCCTAAAGCTACCCTCTGTGACTTCCAGGTTTCCCCTGGAAGTGATGTCATTACAACAGCATCACTGCCAGGAGCTCAGGACAGGGCAACTCCCACCCCTACCAGGGGCTTGGCAGCACTATTAGCTATTCCAGGATGCAGGCTTAGGTAGAGCCTGCAGAGCTCATCTTTATATTCTTATTATCAATGTGCACTGAAAATGTGAGCCTCCATGTTTTTCATGAGACAGTAAGTAGTCTTGAAACATCTAGCAGTAGGAATAGGCTGTTCTCAGCTAGATGAATCTTTGGACTAAGCTGGAGGAACCTTTGGTCTAAATCAGTACAAAGCAGGTCTTCATACCCTTAGAAATGGACCAAGCTGCTGCAACAACAAAACAAGGTATTTCCTGCAGCGTTGTTAGATAACGGTGTCGGAAGACATCTGGAAGTTGACGAGAGATTCAGGTGTTACAAAAGGCTGAAAGCAAAGTGAATTGTGTTCTGTGAGACAATGCAAGTTGTAAGACTTTTAATAGTCCCCGAGTTCCCAGAAAGGAAGCAAAGAGGAAATGAAAATATTGATCAAGAACAAAATCTTTTGTTGTCCTTATTGAGAGGCTTATAAAACAGAGAGTCGTGAAATCTCAACTTGGTTTTCTTCTGCCATAGCAGAAAAAAAAAATCTTTCGGGGATGCTGAATACGACAAGCCAATTGTAAAGCGCAAACCCTGAAGCAACTCAATATTCTGCAGAGGGTTGCTGTGTGCAACACAATAGCGGAAGTCTCTCTTGAACTCTTTCTTTCATCCGGAAGCCTTTCATCTCGAAATTTTAAGCACAGCCGTGGCACCTCGCCTGCCACAATGCTAATGCCCGCTTGCCGCTTTCCCCAAACTCCAAAGCCTGAAAGCTTCCAAAATGCTTTGGCATGCAGTTCTGATGTACAAAACTGCGACAGGAACATAAGCCCAAATTTGAAAACAAAATGTGTTTTCAGTGGAGAACAGGCCTTCATCAGTTTAATCCTACTCAGATAATAAGCCTCCTGGTGGCATAGTAGAGTGACACACACAAAAAAAACAGGCTGAAGATTAGCTCTGACAACCATACACACTTGATAAGAACACACTGTGAGTTCACGGGAATGCCTGAAGTAATTTGCATTCACGTGTAAGAGAGAACAACCACGTTCAGGAGTACAGTACTTCAGCCCAACATGTGTGTGTTTGCCAAGGGCCATCAGGTCGCAGTCAATTTATGGAGACCCCATTGGATTTTCAAGGCAAAAGATGCTCAGAGTTGGTTTGCCATTGCTTGCCTCTGAATAGCAACTGAGGGCTTCCTTGGTAGTCTTCCAGCCAAATACTAATCAGGGCTGACCCGGATTATCTTCCAAGATCTCACAAGATCAGGTTAGCCTAGGTCAGGGCCCAGCCGAACATACAGATGGCTATTTCAGATCAAGAAGAGAATCTCTGACTTTTCCCCAATTCCATGGCTCCCCATCTACGCTAGAGAGGAGCAAACACTCTCAGTTTTGTCTCTGCATATCTGTTATATATTACTGTCAACTGTTTTGGTTCTCTGCATCTCACTGTTGGTTTCATGGCTTTGTTTAATTTGTGGATACAAAATGTTCTTTATACAAAAACTGTATCATATTTATCTGTCCGTTAGACATTAGTTAGATGTAGTGTAGCGCACAATGCTGATTTATCGAAGCATGAATAACACTGAAAGGTGTGTATATTTTACATGATACTACAAAGAGAAGAAAATGACTCGGAAAAGAAAGAATCGCTGGTTTGATCTGCACAAGGGAGAAGAGCAACCGAGGGATTTTCAAGCCAAAAAGAGTTGGGATAAGAAATTCAAAATGATCCTTAATGCACACTGATCCTTTCTACTCATTTTTTTCCCCTGCCAGTTTTCCTTCTCCTAACAAAACCCTCCTTTCAGCCAGCTCTTCATTGTGATGCATGACTTTGTTAAGGAATGTTGCACTGGAGGCAGTACTCTTGTCCGTAGCTCCAGTTAGGACTGGGGACAAATGGTTCCAGCAGTTTGGTGTAGTGGTTAGGAGTGCGGACTCTAATCTGGAAGAACCAGGTTTGATTCCCCACTCCTCCACATGCAGCTGCTGATGTGACCTTGGGTCAGTCATAAGTTCTCTCAGAGCTGCTTTCTCAAAGGACAGTTCTCGAGAGAGAGCTCTCTCAGCCCCACCTACCTCACAGGTTGTCTGTTGTGGGGAGGTCAGCTGCTCTGAGACTCCTTCGGGTAGTGAAGTGGGGAGTATACATCCAATCTCTTCTCTTCTCCTTCAGTTGCTAATATAGAGCTTTTCCACATGTCTTCATCGCTTGTGTGCCTGTACTGCATCAATTCTTTTTTCTTACACACGTTTTGCTCTCTCTAGTGGTCACTTCAATATTTCAGCAGTGTATCTCCAGCTTATTTAAAAAGGTAAAGCCAGTCGAATCCGACTCTAGGGTTGCGGTGCTCATCTCCATTTCAAAGCCGAAGAGCCAGCGCTGTCCGAAGACGTTTCCGTGGTCATGTGGCCGGCATGACTAAACACCAAGGCGCACGGAACGCTGTTACCTTCCCACCAAAGTGGTACGTATTTATCTACTTGCAATTTCTTGCTTTCGAACTGCTAGGTTGGCAGGAGCTGGAACCAGAGACGGGAGCTCACTCCGTCATGCGGCACCCGGGTCTCGAACTGCTGAACTACCGACCTTCCACAGCCTGCAGTTCAGCGTCTTAACCACTTGAGCCACCACAGCTCCAGCTTATTTACAAGCACTCTAAGCGACCACTATAGGGAGCAAAGCATTTGTGGGAAAGCGGGGGGAAACGTCACAATATGGGCACACAAGTGAGAGAGAGAAAGGTGCAAAAAAGCCCCTAATTTAGGAATGTCTTGGGACAAGTAGCTGCTGCTGTGCATCCAAAGCAAGAGTTCATTCATAACATTAATTCAACAATTGAACCTGTCTTTTAGGGACACCTCAGGCAGTGGCTCATTGAAGGTCTAGAAGCTACTGTCAGGGAACATCACTCAAAGGGGAGCAGGATCTAGTGGACTTATGGGAGGGAATTACAAAGCACCAAAGCAACTTTCATGGGTGTGTGTTTGGTGAATATCCAGGAGCACCAGGAACAGGCAAGGACATAACTGGACCTAGCCTTCACCAGTTGTGGAACTGCACAGTGCTGCCTCCCTGATGGTACCAATGTTACCTATCCACACCCTCCCCACAAAGACACCATATCTTTCACCACTTTAAGTGGCCATTGGCACTGTTAGTGCTTCAGTGAACACCTGTATGACCCATCTCTACCTGATTGTATAGCATTAGAGAAAAGACAATATCCTTTAACAATGTGCATACAGTGATGGAAGGGACTGTCATGCATCCCAGTTTATACATTTTTTAACCAGGGGAAGAAGGAATCGTACGAGTGTGGCTTATGCACCACACCATATATCCTCAAGTTAAATATTGCCTTTTGCACATAGAGAAGTCTGTATCTCCACTGTAACTGAAGTCCAGATGGGGAAATGAATCAACCAGAAACAAGCCATAGTTGCAAAACAGAAGGATGGGTGAGAATAAGCAAGTGTTTGTGAAAAGAGGGAGGTGGCGACAGAGGAGTGAAAAGCCACATTCTGGAAAGCTATCATGGTGGGAGAAGTGGAAACCTGGACTGCTTGTCGGAATCTGGTATGAAACACTGCAGAGCAATCATAAGCAGAGTTATGTCCTTCTAAGCCTGTTGACTTCAATCAGCACCATGACCAGGTTTGGGGCAGCATTCTCAAACCTTCTGCTCACATCCACCTGCTCCTTTCCTAATGCATCACCCCACCACCACCACCACCACCAGTTCCCTCACTTGCATGTCCTCCCACACTTCCAACTGTACACATGCATGGGCAGCATGTGCAGCCAGGAATGTGAGTGTCAGGAGGACTTGCGACTGGGAGGGTGGCAGGGGGCACAGCCTGGCATCAAGGAGCCTGGGTCCTAGCAGCTGCCCCACCTTGGACATGTTGATGCCAGTCCTGACTTTAGTGGACTGTAGGACTGCAAGCCAACACAAGCTTACTAGGAAGAAAGCGCTAGTGAACTCTGGGCCCTTTACTTCTAAATAAACACCTTTAGGACTGATGTTTAGGGCTTAGGAATTTCAGAGTCTCCTCCACCAGGGCTCAAAAGCAGCTTGTGTACTTGCAGAAAGTTCTTATCACTTGTGACAAAGGGTATCTCTAGGATGCGCAAGCATGGGTTTAAATTAAGGGCAGGAAAGTATTGGCTGGGTCTTAGGAAAAACGTTTTGACAGTCAGAGCTGTGGAACGGTAGAATCAGCTGCCTAGAGAGGTGGTGAGCTCCTCCTCCCTGGCAGTCTTTGAGCAGCAGTAGGACAAACCCTTGTCAGGGATACTCTAGGGCCTAGGCCAATCCTGCACTGAGCAGGGGGTTGGACTAGATGGCCTGGATGGCCCCTTCCAACGCTGGGATTCTATGATTCTATGACTCACCACCAGAAATTCTATGGTCAATTCCCAGAGCTATTTATGTAGTTATTTAGTTATTATTTGGACTTTTAGGCTGCCCTTCCCTGTGAGCAGGGCTCAGTGGGGCTTAGAACCAAATGGGGCAATACATAATCTGGATTCAGTTAAAACCAACAGTAAAGCATAAAACAGGGTCAGTAAATAAAACAAGCTATTCCAAGGCAGGGAGGAATCTCAACAGAAGAAATGGCAACTTCCCATAGCCCCCTAAGGGGTGGGCAGGTGAGGGGGAGCAGAAGACCGGAGAGTGCCGGACTACTTGCTGTCCCGTCGCTGGAGATCAGGTGGAACATCTCTGCCTTACAAGCCCTGCGGAAAGGCAGTAAATCCCGCAGGGCTTGGATTATGGTTGCCAGCCTCCAGGTAGGGCCTGGAGATCTCCCGTTTATAACTCTTCTCCAGCTGACAGAGATCAGCTCCCCTGGAGAAAACGGCTGCTTTGGAGGGGGGGACTCTATGGCATTGTACCATGCTGAGGCCTCTCCTCTCCCCTCCCCTCCCCAAACCCCACCCTCTCCTGTATCCACCCCCAAAGTCTCCAGGTATTTTCCAACTCAGATCTGTCAACCCTAGCATGGATGTCTTCAGGGCCGGCCCCAGCTTATTTTGCACCCTAGGCGAGGATCCCTTCTGGTGCCCCCCCCCCGTGCGCCCACCATTTTTCAAAAATAAATGCATTTTAGGAAGAATGAAAAACACAAATAATCAAGAAACTCCCAGAGTACGGGGCCGGGTGCAGTTTGGCGCCCCTAAGGGCCAGCCCGCTCTAGGCGATCGCCTAGTTCGCCTAGTGAGTGAGCCGGCCCTGGATGTCTTCCGGCAGAGAGATCCACCAGGCGGGGGCCAGGGCCGAAAAGCCCCAGCCCTGGTTGAGGACACCCAGATCTCTCTCGGGCCGGGGACCACCAGGAGATTTTCACTACCCCAGCATAACGCTCTATTGGGGGCATACTGAGATGCGGCCCCAAAGGTATGTGGGTCCCTGACCACTGAGGCTACTCTGTATCACTTCCCCATCCCCCGCTAAGCTTGAGCACAAGGTGGCATTGAAGGTTCATGGCTGCTGTAGCTCCCAAGTGCAATAATATTTGTGCTTTCGGTATTTTCTCCGCCATAAGCAGGAAATGATGGGAAAGGAAAGCATCAAGCCTTAGGAGAAAAGGAGACCTCTGGACTGAGATTCTCACTCCCTTTCTTTGCTTCCTACCTTTCGGCTCCATCGAGCCTCTGAACTGGCAATGTTTTCCCCCCTCCCCGTCATTATGTAATGAGCCCACTCCACCGGTAATGATTCTGTGATAAAAGACAGCTCAAGAATGCAATTTGCCGCTCCTATTATTGTTATTATTACGTCCCCTTGAACTTCGTGTAGATGGAGGTTAAATGAACGCTGCTTTTCTACGCTTTGCCGGAATATTGAGACTTTAATCCTTTTTACAGTTTTCAGCCTCTCTTTCTCTAGCTTACAGGGCCTGCCAACTGAAGGTCTTCAGTAAGATGTTTGTCCTAAGAACCTCTGCAAAACAGCGGGATTCCTTCTCACATGCATTGGCGGCAGGGGAGGGGCGGAGAAGAGTAGGAAAGTACAAAGCTAATCTTTAAAACAAACAACAAACGCTGTGCAGAAATAATCATCTATTCAAATCATTAAGTTACCTCTTTAAGCAAATAAACCACAGCCCATGTCCATAAACTTCAATTTCCCCTATAAAGTCCCCTATAAAGACATAGCTCTGCTTTACAGCCTCACTGCAAGGCAACAAAGGTACCGACTTAAGTGCTGCCGAACTATAACTGATTTTATGGTGACCCCCCAGCCGGAGGCTTTCAAGGCAAGTGGGAAGCAGAAACGGGTGCCATGGCCTTCCTCTTCCAAGCCTTTCTTGCTGGTCTCCCTTCCAAGTCCTGACTCTGCTCAGCTTCTGAGATCAGGCCATACAATACCACCTTCCCTCCTGCATCGAAGGTAGGCAACTGCATTACCTAGGGTTGCCAGGTCTGGGTTGGAAAATACCTGGATACTTTAGGGGTGGATCCAGGAGAGGTCTCAACATGGTACAATGCTGGAGAGTCCACCCTTCAAAGCAGCCATCTTCTCCAGGGGAGCTGATCTCTGTCAGCAGGAGATCAGTTGTAGAAGCAGGAGATCTCCAGGCCCCACCTGGAGGCTGGCAACACTATGCATTACCTAGGGTGGCCTGGTGCTTACCTCTTGCCAGCAGGGGGGTGGGAGGGAGCTTTCCGGGAGTCAGAGGAGGGGCAACGTGACCACATGTTACCACAGAGTTTTGCTCAAAATACCAGAGCGTTGCCGCGTGACGCCCCCGGCACGATGACATCGCTTCTGTGTGATGTCACTGTGCTGGGGATGTTGTGCCGGGTCATGGCAGTTGGGGGTGGGGGCAACCCTACCTTGTTGGCCTGTCACCTGGTTGGCCTGTTCCTCACTGCCAGCCTGCTCCTGCCTGACTAAGCCCACCAACTCTCATCGTCCTCCCCTCTGGAAAGAGGAAGGCCAGCCTCTCCAGACCCAGGAGATGTAGTTCCTCTGAAATGCCATTACAGCTGCTATGAGACCCGGTGGTGGGGAGGACAATGGCTGCATGGGTTCATATCATGAGAGAGAGGGAAGGTCTTTCAAGCACGAGGGCTCCAGTCATCCAGGGATTCATAGTTAAGATGTGCCAGCACTGTAAACTGGGCCGAGAGAGAAACAGGTAGCCAGAGAAGAGAATTCAGTGAGACCTGTGATAACAAATGGGCCACCTCATTTTGCTAAGACCAAAAAAACCTGTGCAGAAGGACACTAAGAAAAGAACAGAACAATTTACTAATGAGTAGCAACAATATAACTAGTAGTAATACAACTAAGAATACTGCATATGTAGTATTTACAAAAAGCCAACAGGTAAATCCACATTTTTTTCAATAATCCAGCAGGTAAATTTTCAACAATCCAACAGGTAAGTCTACAATTTTTCAATAATACAACAGGTAAGTCTACAATGAACCTAGTAGTAATTCAATTAAGAATACTACATATGCAGTGTTTACAAAAATCCCACAGGTGCGTCCACTATTTTTCCAGGTAAATTTTCAACAATCCAACAGGCAAATCTGCAGTATTATTAATCCAACAGGTAAATCTACAATGAACATGATGAAGACTCCGGATTTCAGAACTTCGTTTCGAAGAGACTTCCTTAGTAGAGGCTGATTAAAGAACTCTTTAAGGACTCATCAAATGTCAGCAAAACAGCTTTCCAATTTATAATGAAAAATATCAATAGGGCAGCCAGTCAATATTCATTGGGGGAAATCTCCAAAGTCTTATGTTACTGGTATGCCTCATTTTGCACCAGCTAAAACTCCAGAATTATCTTCAAGAGTGGTCCCGTATACAGCATGTGACAGCAATCTAACCTTGAGTTTAATATAGCATATATCAGTGTGGCCACATCAGACCCCTGCAGTAATGGGATCAAGAAGAAGAAGAGGAGGAGGAGGAGTCTCAGAGCGGCTTACAAACACCTTTCCCCTCCCCTCCCCACAACAGACACCCTGTGAGGTAGGTGTGGCTGACATCTGTGAGGTAGGTGGGGCTGAGAGAGCTCTTGACAGAAACTGCTCTTTTTCAAGGACAGCTCTTATCAGAACTATGGCTTGCCCAAGGTCATCCAGCAGGTGCAAGTGGAGGAGTGGGGAATCAAACCTGGTTCTCCCAGATTAGAGTCTGTGCACTTAACCACTACACCAAACTGGAGATGAAACAATGAGACCAAAGCAAGATGGTGCTTTAGACTTGGTCTAAAGGAAGTGGGTCATAGTAGGCAGTGGGCTTGAAAAAAGGACCTGAGAAGAGAATCAGTGGTACTGCTGGAAACGACTAAAAAGAGTGGCAAAGAGAGACATGGAAATGTGTGGGCCAGGGACAAAGTTTAGATGCGGCAAAGGCTGCTTTAAGAGTTGCCCAGATGGACAGTGTTATTGTTGCAGCTTCCATTATAGCAGCAGCATTGTGGGAACAATGCCTGAGAGCAGTGAAGCGGCAGGGCTTGCATGGCACCTCCAGCTCAAGGATAAGAGGGAAGAGGCACTGGGAAAGACTTCTCTCTGCTGAAGACCCTGGAGAGTCACTGACAGTAATGGTCAATAGTACTGAGCTATATGTAGGGTTGCCAGCAGGGGTCATTTCGTAGAAAAAGAGCTAGGGGAACTCATTAGCATAACTCGTTAGCATTTGCCACACCCCCTGACATCAGGGGCTCGGTGGTGGACCTGCAAGGCCAGTGGGAGTGCGAGGAAGCCCCGCCAAGGCCCTCCCTGGCCCCAGGCAGGCAGGGGTGGGGAGAGGCGGGGAGGAAGCAACTTATCCTCCCTCTTCTCCTGCCTCCTCCTGGCTGAATGAGGGCTGGAAGCGGGGCGGCCGGAAACAGGGGGCGGGGCTTCGTCATGTGCCCCGCCCCCTGCACCTCACCCGGGGGAACTGCGTCCCCCGCGTCCCCCCTGAAATGACCTCTGGTTGCCAGCCTCCAGGTGGGGCCTGGGGATCTCCTGCTTTTACAACTGATCCCCAGCCGACAGAGATCAGCTCCCCTGGAGAAAATGGCTACTTTGAAGGGGGGACTCTGTGGCACTGTACCCTGCTGAGGCCCCTCCCCTCCTCAAACCACACCTTCTCCTGGCTCCACCCCCAAAGTCTCCAGGTATTTTCCAACCCAGACTTGGCAACCCTAGCTATATGGTTCAACCGTAGCCCGGTATAGATGACACACCCTGACTTGGATGGCCCAGGCTAGCCTTATCTCATCAGATCTCAGAAACCGAGCAGGGTGGGCCCTGGGGAATATTCAAATGGGAAATGACTAAGGAAGTCCAGGGTTGCCAAACAGAGGTGGACAATGTCCAGCCACCTCTGATCATCTCTTGCCTTGACAATCCTGTGAGGTCACCACGACGAGGCTGCAACTTAACAGCATTTCCTGCCACCACACCTGACCTGCCTGCACACTGAATCAAGAGTGCTGGCCCTCCCCTGCATGCATCTGATCACCAAGTCAACCATGCAGTGTCAGCATGTGGACAAAGTGCCTGCAGGCATGCCCTGGCCCCATGATCAGCAGTATTCAGAAAGCAGGGTCACTGGGGAGGGAGCGTGTGTGCCAGGAGTCCCTCCATGCATCTGTACCACACAGACAACTCAGTGCTTGTGCCTGCTGTTCCTACCCACTCAATGAGTCAATGCACCAACGGATCATCTGCACAGGTCTAGTCTGACTTGGCATATGGCTGCTCCATATGTTTATATGTACGGGAAGGTCAAACACTCATGCATGCAGTCACAGCATTTTCAGGGCAGAAGTACAGCTTTCTAAGGCAGCACACAGACAGTGGTCTATATCCCACCCTTCTTCTCAGCAAAGCCGAAACTTTCCTCCAGCCTACCATCCTCCAATGTTAGGTTTGCCAACTTGTGTTGGGAAATTCATGGAGATTTGGGGGTGGAGCCTTGGGGCGGCAGGGTTTTCAGAAGGAAGGGACGGACCTCAGCGGGGTATAATGCCATAGAACCCGTCCTCTAGGGACCTCAGCGGGGTATAATTCCATAGAACCCATCCTCCGTAGCAGCCGTTTTCTCCAGGGCATCTGATCTCTATCGTCTGGAGATCAATTGTAATTCTGGGAGATCTCCAGGCCCCACCCGGAGGCTGGCAACCCTCTCCAATGTAAATGGCTCCTTTGCTGGTGTGGGAGCCAGGTGAGTGGGTGGAAAGATCTTTAGACAGGAGGGAGATTTCATATTTTGCTGAGCAGACTGATAGGCCAAGGGCCAGCATTATGGAACAGGTAAGTCTTATCTTGAAAGTTATTTTGCTCCTCTCTGAAAGTGACCGCTGTCTACCCTATAGGCATCCTCCTCTGCTGGGTCACTGGGGCATTAATTTTCTGGTTTTCAGAGGAGTGAATTTCTCTTCTGATGGAAGATCGTTGCCTTGGATGGCAACCTGCATTATAGTTGAGGCTCCTGCTGTGGAATCGGATATTTTTTACTTCCTGCCTTGGAATTCCGGTGTTTACGGAAGAGGACGCCTAGGCCTACTTCTCTCTTGACTTCTTGATGCTTCTCTGAAGCCAGCCATTCTCCGTTCTCCCTTTTATGTCAGGCGTTAGTGTCTGGATGGGACATCAGATTGGCAACTGAATGTGTAAATAATTAAATGAGGCACATTCACTCATCTCTGGTCGTTGAACACATGACGGTTCCTTAGAGCAAGTCAGAACATTGGTTCCTGTAGATCTGTCTTGTTTACTCAGCCTGAGAGTGGCTCTCCAGATCTTTGGTAGGCCTCTGATTTACCAGCCCCTAACCCCGATTTCCTACCTTCAGGAATTGAGGAGCAGGAGCAAAAAATACTCTTCACAGAGTGAGGCTCTAGGAATTTTCCCTGGTCTCTATGGTGAAGACCATAGATACTAGGGAAGGCAGCCTAGAGCATCACCTGGAAGTAACACCACATTCCCCCAGACTCTCTCCTCTCCATGCACTGTTTCTTCCCAAATATCCCAGCATTTGCCAAGGCAGTGTTCAGAAAAAGAAAAAAATATGTCTTTTATACCCCTCTTTTCTCTGCCTCAAGGAGTCTCAAAGTGGCTTACAGTCACATTCCTTTCCTCTCCCCACAACAGGCACCTTGTGAGGTAGGTGAGCCTGAGAGAATTCTGAGAGGACTGTGATTGGCCCAAGGTTAATACCTGAATATTTGTGTGTGGGGGAGCCTACAGAAGGTGGGGAGGGCAGGGACCGCCTGATCCCACGGCCCGGCTTGCGGCGCTGGAAGGGATACAACCACCTAGTTAGGTGGTTCTTTTTTACAGCGCGGTATCGCCGTTTGGGACAGAACAGGGACGGGCAGGCAACGATTCCCAGATGTTGCCGTGGGATCGTACCCGTTTGCTCTGCCCCCGTTCCGTCCCGCTCCCAGCCCAAAAGGCCTCGTATGGACAGGACCTCTGTAACCCAGAGATCAGTTGTAATGCTGCTAGATTTCCAACCACCACTTGGAGACTGGCAATGCTACCCAGCAGGCCAGATGTGGGGGAGTGGGGAATCAAACCCATTTCTCCAGATTAGAGTCTGTCACTCTTAACCACTACACCATGCTGGCTAGGAACTCAAGGCTTCAGTAGCAAAAGGACTCTTCCCAGCGCAGTCTACCTGAGATGCTAGAACTGGCAATAGGGTTGCCAACTTCCAGCTGGTGGCTGGAGTTCTCCTGGGATTACAACTGATTTTCAGGCAACATCACTTCACCTGGAGAAAATGGCCGCTTTGGAAAGTGGACTCTATGGCATCATACCCCACCGAAGTCCCACCCCTTCCCAAACCCTGCCCAAATCTCCAGGTATTTCCCAACCTGAAGCTGGCAACCCTAACTGGCAACTGGACTTAGGATCCACTACATTCAAGTCATGTGATTTTTCCATTGATGTACAGCGGCTCATTATGCAGGGCTTTTCACTAATCCTGAATAATTATTACTATACACTGGCAGAACCCATCCTATTCAGAGTCAAACCATTCTAACTCCATGGAAGGCAATGTGCTTAGAAACTGAAAGGAAAAGTAGAAAGGGTCAAAACCACTGGGGAAGCTTGGAGACTATTTAAAACTACAATCCTAGAAGCTCAGAAAAAAATATACACCACAGGTTAGGAAAGGCACAAATAGGTATAGAAAAAATCCTGCATGGTTAACAATGGAAGCTGTAAAAGGTAAGAAGGATTTCTTTAAGCAGTGGAAAGCTAGTCTCAGTGATGTTGATAAAAGGGTACACATGCTGTGGCAAAAAGGGAATATGAGAAGCATATAGTAAAAATCATAAAAACCAACAATAAAACTTTCTTCAAATACATTAAAAGCAGGAAACCAGCCAGGGAGGCAGTGGGGCCCTTGGATGACCAAGGGGTAAAAGGAGTACTGAAGGATGATAGGGAAACGGTTGAGAAGCTGAATGCTTTCTTTACCTCTGTCTTCACTGTGGAAGATGAGAAGGGCTTGCCCACTCCAGAACCACTAATTTTGAGAGGGGTATTGAAAGACCTGAGTCAGACTGAGGTGACAAGAAAGGAGGTCCCATGACTGATAGACAATTTAAAAACTAATAAATCACCAGGCCTGGATGGCATACATCCAAGAGTTCTGAAAGAACTCAAATGTGAACTTGTGGATCTCCTGACAAAAATATGTAATATTTCCTTAAAATCTGCCTCCATTCCTGAGGACTGGAAGGTAGCTAATGTCACTCCCATCTTTAAAAAGGGTTCCAGAGGAGATCCGGGAAATTACAGGCCAGTCAGTCTGACGTCGATACCGGGTAAATTGGTGGAAACCATTATTAAGGAAAGAATTAGTAGGCACATAGATGAACAAAACCTATTGAGGCAGACTCAACATGGGTTCTGTAAGGGAAGATCTTGTCTCACAAACCTGTTAATGTTCTTTGAGGGGGTGAACAAACATGTGGACAAGGGGGATCCAATAGATATTGTTTACCTTGACTTCCAGAAAGCTTTTGATAAAGTTCCTCATCAAAGGCTCATAAGTAAGCTCAAAAATCATGGGATAAAAGGACAAGTCCTTTTATGGATCAAAAACTGGCTAATTCATAGAAAACAGAGAGTGAGTATAAATGGGCAATTTTCTCAGTGGAGGGTGGTAAGCAGTGGGGTACCGCAGGGATCAGTACTTGGTCCACTGCTTTTTAACTTGTTCATTAATGATTTGGAGATGGGAGTAAGCAGTGAAGTGGCTAAATTTGCGGATGATACAAAGTTGTTCAAGGTGGTGAAAACCAGTGAGGATTGTGAGGCACTCCAAAGGGATCTGTCAAAGATGGGCAAGTGGGCGTCAACATGGCAAATGGGGTTCAATGTGGCCAAGTGCAAGGTGATGCACATTGGAGCCAAAAATCCTAGCAGAGACTGACCAAGAGAAAGATCTTGGAGTCGTAGTAGATAACTCACTGAAAATGTCGAGACAGTGTGCGACTGCAATAAAAAAGGCCAACACTATGCTGGGGATTATTAGGAAGGGAACTGAAAACTAATCAGCCAGTATCAGAATGCCCCTGTATAAATCAATGGTGTGACCTCATTTGGATTACTGTGTACAGTTCTGGTCACCACACCTCAAAAAGGATATTATAGCATTGGAAAAAGTGCAGAAAAGGACAACTAAAATGATAAAAGGGTTGGAACACTTTCCCTATGAAGAAAGGTTATAGTGCTTGGGGCTCTTTAGCTTGGAGAAATGACGGCTGAGGGGTAACATGATCAAGGTTTATAAGATTATGCAATGGATAGAGCAGGTAGAGAAAGAAGTACTTTTCTCCCTTTCTCACAATACAAGAACTCATGGGCACTCAATGAAATTGCTGAGCAGTCGGGTTAGAACAGATAAAAGGAAGTACTTCTTCACCCAAAGAGTGATTAACATGTGGAATTCACTGCCACAGGAGGTGGCGGCAGCTACAAGCATGGACGGCTTCAAGAGGGAATTAGATAAATATATGGAGCAGAGGTTCATCAGTGGCTATTAGCCACAAGGTATATATAGGGACTCTCAGTCTGGGGCAAGTGATGCACTGTATTCTTGGTGCTTGGGGGGGTGGCAACAGTGGGAGGGCTTCTAGTGTCCTGGCCCCACTGCTGGACCTCCTGGTGGCACCTGGTATTTTTGGCCACTGTGTGACAGAGAGTTGGACTGGATGGGCCATTGGCCTGATCCAACATTGGCTTCTCTTATGTTCTTATGTTCTTAGAAGGGCATAGCTGTGCTTAGGATAGCACTGCCAGCTGCATTCTTTAAAAGAATTAAAAACGGGTACTTTGGCATGTTTGAACACTGCTAACACTAAAATATATTTTAAAAAAACAAACTCCAATTTATAGTAGAGGGCTTGATCATTTTCACCTATTAAAAAAAGAAGCAGCAGCAAATAAATAAGCCCATTATGGTTAATAGTATTAAACTGGGAGCTTTGTTTACACTGACATTAATGGTTTGGAAGCGATGCTTGGAGAAATTATTTTTTTTCCCTGTACCCTTTTTGCATAAATTACACCGTGTAATGATTTCTGCTAAAAATTAACATATAAATATGGTAGCATTTAACTGAGACTCTCCGCTGCGTGTAAAATGTAATGTCTCATCAAGATTTTATTTGAGAACAAAAAGCGAGCTCTGCCCCTATTTAAATCCAGCGGCAGACATTCCTCAATGGGCATTTTCTGTTGGTTTTATAATGCAAAAGGATGGGATTACTTTAGCGGACTAATGCCCCGCACACTGGAAAGAGGCAAAAGGGGAAGGCGGTTATCAGAGCAAATCGTGGGTACAATCGACCAGGAAAGCACTATTCAAATGAACAGGAGGTGTGGAATATTGATAGTTTGTCAGTGCGGATGGGATATCAATGGTGCATTCCTTTTTTAAAATTTTTTTTATATTTTATTAAATTAATGTTTGTAACAAAAATCAAATAACATAGAATTTCAAAACCAATAACTAGTATTGCAAATGATACATAGTGCAATGTCTATAAAGATAAGAAATTTACATTCGCTTAATAAACAAATATGACCAATATCCATAACAGTTTTGTACAGCATATTATCTCTTGATATCTACTGCGTGAATTACTTTAGACAGGTATTATTTGGTACTGATAAGAACTCTGTAGGGTGAAGGACAAGCAATAGTAGCTACGGTGCAAGAACAATCACATCCACTTCTGTAAGTGTTGCCAGGAAGTAGGTAAATATTCCTGTGAGGCTAAAAATTCAAGTATGGGAGTCCACTTCTCCTTTATAGGTCTGTGTATTGGTTTTAAAGCTGAATTGTTTATTTTGCTAGTAACAGAATCCATTAGAAAATGATCCCAGAGCTTCTGGTACCATAACATTACAGTCGGAGGCTTAGTGTCCTTCCAGCAAGTGGCAATTGTGGTACGGATCAATGGTGCATTCCTAAGCAGAGCTAAACCCTTTTAAGAGGGTGTAAGAGTTGCACCATGGGCTACGTCCAATGTATACCCAATTTGTACATTCAAAAGCATGCACTGAGTCATGTGGATGGTTGCCAACCTCTAGGTGGGCGCTGGAGAGTTCCCGGAATTACAGCTGATCTCCAGACTACAGAGATCAGTTCCCCAAGAAAAAAATGGTTGCTTTGGAGGGGGGGACTGTGTGGCCTTGTACCTTGTTGAGGTCCCTTTCCGTCCCCAAACCCTGCCCTTCCCAGGATCCACCCCCAAATCTCTAGGAATTTCCCAATTTAGAGTTGGCGACCCTAGTGGCTCATGTGATGCCCCAGCATTGCTGGGCTAGTGAAGTTGGTGTGTCATCTGTACCTGAATGGGAAACCTGGGAAGCCTCCATGCACAGCTTTAAGGTCTCTAATGGACGGAAGGCGAGATATAAATGGAATGAATACATTAAATACATTCAGCCAAGGCAATGCTGGGGGGGAAAGGGTGTGGTCCCTACCATTCTCAATGAAGAGTGCCTACTCTAAACTTGATCCTCTGTGCATGTGCCCAGTTGCACAGAACCACAGTTTGCAGGGCCAGTTTGGGGAGACCCAAAGCTCTCCTCCACCCTGAACAGATGAAAGGATGGCTCTGTCCATTCTGCCATGCTACTTCACAACATGGAAGAATGGGATCTCCTCCACCCTGAACAGATGAAAGGATGGCTCTGTCCATTCTGCCATGCTACTTCACAACATGGAAGAACGGGAAATGTCCCATAGTTCTGGCTTATAGTCAGAAATGAAAAAGACATGAATGTTAGCAAGTAAGAGAGTGCTGAAATCTCTGGAGCCAATGCTTAGAAAGAGACAGGGCCCTAAATGTCCAGGAACCTGTTTGGTTTCCCATTGACTTTTCTTCCTCCAACTCATACCATTCTCACCTGAACACAAGAAGGCACTCAATGGAATTGCTGAGCAGTTGGGATAAAAGGAAGTACTTCTTCACCCAATGAGTGATTAACACATGGAATTCACTGCCACAGGAGGTGGTGGCGGCTACAAGCATGCACAGCTTCAAGAGGGAATTGGATAAACATATGGAACAGAGGTCCATCAGTGGCTCTTAGCCACAAGGTATAGATTGGGACTCTTGGTCTGGGGCAAGTGAGGCAGTGTATTCTTGGTGCTTGGGGGGGGGGAGCCAGTGGGGGGGGGGCTTCTAGTGTCCTGGCCCCACTGGTGGACCTCCTGGTGGCACCTGGTATTTTGGCCACTGTGCGACACAGTGTTGAACTGGATGGGCCTGATCCAACATTGACTTCTCTTATGTTCTAATGTTCTTAAGCTGCCTTCTAATGAGTGAGACCATTGATCTAACAAGGTCAGTGTTGTCTGCTCTGACCGGCAGCAGCTGTCTAGGGTGATCATCTCCTGTCTGTTCCTTTTAACTAGCAATGTGTAGGATCAGACGTGGGTCCTTCTACATGCCAAGCAAAAGTGCTCAACCTCTGGCCATGTGGCCCATGGCACTTCTATTTTACCTTACAGGTTAGCTTCAGTATTGGGGGCCTGGGAATGTTAAACATCATGAATATTTGACAAAAATACAGTGTGACAATGAAACTGCTGTTGATGCCACTTCATTTAAAATTGGTGGAAGAAGAAGAGATTGGATTTATAGCTCGCCCTTCACTTGGAGTCTCAGAGCGGCTTACAAACTCCTTTCCCCTCCCTTCCCCACAACAGACACCCTGTGAGGAGGGTGGGGCTGAGAGAACTCTGACACAAACTGTTCTTTTTCAAGGACAGCTGTGCCAGAGCTTGTGACTGACCCAAGGTCACATCAGCATGTGCATGTGGAGGAGTGGGGAATCAAACCCGGTTCTCCCAGATTAGAGTCCGCACACTTAACCACTACACCAAACTGGCTTGGAGAAATTGGTGGCAATTTCAGATTAATGGAGACATTTCAGGAAAACCAGTTAGTGGATAGGAGGCTTTCTCAAGGCAGGAAGACAGGAAATCTCACAGGTTTCTGAAGAAGAGGAGGAGTAGTTGGTTTTTATATCCCACTTTTCCCTACCTGAAGGCGTCTCAGAGCACCTTACAATCACCTTCTCTTCTTCTCCCGACAACAGAGGTAGATGCAGCCGAGAGAGTTCTGAGAGAGTTCTGACTGACCCAAGATCACCCCGCTGGCTTCATGTGGAGGAGTGGGAAATCAAACCTTTTTTTCCCCCAGATTAGAGTCCGCTGCTCTTAACCACCTCACTGAACTGACATGCTAGAGGATTTAAAAAGTTCAGGCTGTCATTTCCTCTCACAGGGAAATATGAGCAGGAGTCTATGGTACATGGACACATTGCTAGGAAGCCTACACTATGCAAATACAGGTCAGCCCTGCTGTGAGGCCTAGTGAAGAAGCTACTTCAAATGGAAGATATCAGCACACATTATTACAGAGTAGCAAATGGTCAGCAGCACTTTTAGCTTTTTCTATACGATGGAACAAGGAAGGGAATTCATAGAAATGTTTTTACCGCCATCCCTTTGCAGCTCCTCTTAGGGAAGTCAGATCCCCTTCTTCAGCGGGAGACCTCCCTCCTCCCACAAGCTCTTTCTACCATTGCTGAGCTGGGTGGTTAGGGGAAAAATGTTTGGGGAAATGGGTGGGTGACTGGCATCATTTAAGTCATTGCATCAGGTGATGCTCTAGCATTTGCCCAAAACTCTGTAGTTAAACCACAGAGTTTTGGGTGGGTGAATGCTAGAATGTTGGCCCACCCAGTGATCTCACTTCCAGGTCACAAGGAAAGTAGGGATTCCAGCCTCATGGTGGGACCTGGGAATCCTCTGGAATTACAGCTGATCTCCTGATTTCACAGACAAATTATGGTGACCCCACTGGGATTTCAAATCAAGTTCAGGGGTTGTTTGCCATTACCTGCCTCTGCGTAGCAACTCTGGGCATCATTGTGGTCTGCCATCCAAACAGAGTATACCATAGCAGGACAGTATTTTCTAGGTGCCATTAAAAGCTTACCTGTGATCTATTATTTTAGTAAACACAAGTTCTATACTGCTTATTTTACTTGGCAAGGGCTCTCAAAAATCTCACAAAGCATCCATGGAGTTATCAGCCCTCCTTAAAATATTGTGAAGTGAAAATCTGAGGCTGAACCGAAATAAAATCTTAGCCTTTTTGAAAATTATACATCACCCTTTGCATCCAGAGCATACAATAAAACATTTCTCCTCCAAATCTGCTAGGTATTTGTCTAATATTTTGACAAATCTTAATAAGCAAGTGTTATTTTTTGCCCTACTTTCTGTCAAACTATCCCATCTTTGTGGTATTTTATAGCAGAGCAAAATATAATGAGAATCTTAATATTTCTCAAACCCATGATGCAGAGCAACTGCAAGGAAAACGCACACACGGGCAAAAACATCCATATGTTAAAGGGAAAGAAATGTTCAGTTGGATCCAGCCAGCTTTTTCACTCAGTCCCACCCAACCCGCTCCTTAATACAGCCCACATGATTTTTGCACATATGGTTTCCATGATCCTAGGGTGGCTATTTCCCAGGTTGGGGAGGGGGATGTGGGGGGCTGGAGCTGCCTCCTGGGCCATCACAATATAATTTCCAGCCACATAAGCAGAAGTGATATTTCCACATCACCAGATGCTCTAGGATTCACTCCAAACTCTACGGTTTTATGCGGGCGTAAATGACATTGTGACATCCGCCCCACCAAAGTCTCCATTTTCTGGTGGTCAAAGGGAACCATTCCTTCATTTTGCATCAACGGCAAAGCTGGTTGGATCCAGCCCATGGAATAAACTGAGATCTTAATTGGAGCATATTAATAGTTGAACTGTTTTCATAAAATCAACAACACCCTACTGCTCAGGATAAAGAGAAATACCTTGAAAAATGGAATTCCTCCAGAAAATTTCACAACTAGTTAGTTCCAAGTTAAGAGCTCAGAACTGTATGCTGGATCTCAGCTTTCAGCTCTGAAGAGATCTGACTCACTCCTATCCTCTGCAAGTCCTCTTCTTTGCTGAACCTGAATTTTAAAAATCTAGCAACGGAAATAACATCGCCTAGAGGATACATCTGTGAGAGCAATTTGGGAGCAGCACCCCAGCTGTTGCTTCATTAGAGCACGTGGAGAAAAGGCTTCGGGGTCTCTCCAGATGTAGTCCCAAGTTACCCGTGTATATCCTTGGAGTAAAATTGCTCTATTATCTCTCTGCTGTTTGCTGATTCAAGATCTAAAGGAAATCGCATTTATTGTCATGCGAAACAGTGAGCAGGAGAAAAAAAGTTTTCAGAAATTAAAATCTGATCCAGTGCCAGTGCTCGTGCATACTAAACAGAGCATTTCAGTCAGCGTAGAAGCGCTAATGAGAGAAACACCTTCTGGCTGTGTGTACTCAAAGCCCAAGATGAAATTCTTCACCAAGGTTATACCCGATCTGTGCCAAGAAAGGTCTATTTATTCCAAAATTGGAATTCAGACAATCCCACTGAAAACACTCCTGTGCACAATCAGAGCAGCTAGATAATCAGTTCAGTGCTTTTTTCTGATAGGTTTGAAATAAATTGCACTGCATCGGTTCGAGACCGATTTAATGCTGAGGGCACAGACAGGAGTTGGCAACACACAGCCCATGTCTAATACACAAATATGTCACCCGGCCTGCTATGCTGCCCTTACAACTACTGTCTCATGCAAGCCCAGCCCAATGAGGTTTTTATGGATGTCTTGGCTGCAGAGAACTTGGCCCCAGGGCATCAGGGATGGGGCCGTGGCTCAGTGGCAGAGCATCTGCTTGGCATGCAGAAGATCCCAGGTTCAATCCCCCATCATCTTCAGTTAAAAAGATCAAGCAGTAGGAGATGTGATAGACCTCTAGCTGAGACACCCGGAGAGCTGCTGCTGGTCTGAGTAGGCAACACTTATCTTGTTGGACTGTTGGTCTGATTCCGTATAAGACAGCTTCATGTGTTCACCCAGACAACAAGGACAGCAAGGCACCCCTTGAAAGGGATGCACTCACTAGCAATACACTCTGTTTTTGCTGCCCCACCCCCACAGATCCAAGTCCATCCCAGAGATGTAGCCAAGGGCATTAAGGTGGACAGGCTCCTCCTTCAGTCTAAATCAGACTGAAAACTAGTCCACAGAAACACAATTTCATTTAGTGAACTGTTTCGTGGCCCAAGGCAGAACTATGGTTTTTTATGAAGAACATGTGTTTGTAGTAAAAGCCCTGCTGGATCAGATCAATAGTCCTTCACCCCATCCAATATTCTGTTTCATACAGGTGCCAGCCAGTTGTCCTGGAGAGGCAACAAACAGGGCATAGAAGACTGCCGAGGCCTCCCCAGTACTGGCATTCAGAAATCTACCTAGGGTAGCCAAAGAAGGTTGCCAGCCTCCAGGTGGCACCTGGAGACCTCCCACAATTACAACTGATCTCCAGACAATTGAGGTCAGTTCCAGGGGAGAAAATGCAGGAAATGCATGCCTGAATCGGCAACCCTCATTGCCTCTGATTGTGTTTGTTTAATAAAATGCAGCTACTGCGGCTGTGATTTAAAGGAAACACATACCCTGTGGTTGCCAACATATGGGGTTGCCAACATTGCTTTGGCAACTGCCAGGAGATTGTGAGGGTGATACCTGTGAAGGATGTGATGTCACTTCTGGATCACTCTCTACACGTTTCTCCTAATCTCTATGGTAATGACCATAGAGACAGGAAAATTCCTCAGAGTGTTGCCATGGAGGCCATTTTTCCAGCCATTTTTTCTCTCTCCTGCTCTTCAGTTTCTTGAGACTGGGGCTGATGGCTGAGGTTTACCCACTGCAGGCGGGCAAATGGCAATGCTCCTTCCATCTCGTTCCAACTTCCT
>NW_015165852.1:118072-121029 GCF_001447785.1 Gekko japonicus | reverse complement strand
GCTGAATATCAGCCTCCCAGAGCTACTTTGGCCCACTAGAAAATAACAGTTAGCTTTCCATATTATTTATACCAGGGGTCTCCAGTGTGGTGCCTGTAAGAACAATGCTTCTGCTGACACCTTTCCTGGTGCCTTTCAAGTGTTTTTAGAAAGTGGGTGGGGCCAGGGGAGGGTCTTGTGATTGGCCACTGGCCTGGGGATTTGTTTAGCTGTGCAGATTTTTTTTTAAGAAAACATTGGTTTGGTGGCAGCTGCCCCCACAGCACAAGGATCTTCATGGTGTGATGGAAGGTGTAAGCTGCAGCAGCCATCTTGTGGCTGGCTTCACCTCCTGTGGCAGCCACCCACTTAACCACTACACCAAACTGTAGTGTAGTGGTTAAGTGGCAGCCACACTGTCAGAATCCCAAAGGAGTCTGCAGACTTATAAAGGTTCTTTTGCAATAAGTGTGAGAATCCATGCTTACATGGACATTCCATCCAGAAACTAACTGCGTTAGCCCAGTCAGGGCAGGGCTAGTGAGTAGAGTCCAGTGGCACAGGGAAAGTCTGTTTGTTGGGAAGGTGTACAAAATTCTGGACTCTCTTCACCTTGTGTAAGGTAAACGTAATTTATGTTTGAGAAATGTTAATTGGAAATGAGGGGGATACATTTAGGAGGCAAGGAACTCCAACATTCCCTATTTATCAGAGAAAGTCCCTCTTTTTTTTTTGAAATTTGTTTTTATTTATTTCCCAAAAACATACAATCTATAATATAACAGTAAGTAACATTATGAAGATAACATGACAGTAAATAGCGTACCTAGAATTAGACCCTGACCACTTTTATGGGTACTTATGAAAAGAATACAAGATTTAGATCAAGCTAGATGAGTTTGTTGATGTTTATGTTCGAGTAGTGTATAGATGAAAATATGTTGTGCAGGCTTTAGCATGCCGTGGTAGTGTAGACTGGACACTGAGTTTACATGATTATTGCTTGACTCATATTTATTATAAAGTTAACCATTTGTGATATATAGGTGATTTGTAGGAAGAAGGTCATGTGTTGACAAAAAGGTCAAAACTGGGATCCATATTAACACAAACTTGGAATAGATTGTTGGTGTTGTTTGTGATCTGTGAATCATGTCTGATATTTTTGCCATTACGAATTGGTCCCATACTTTGTCAAGCCAGGCGGAGATTGTTGGGGGGGTGGGCGCGGTTTCCAGGATGATGCTATAGTTCATCTAGCAGTTGCTAGAAGTATAGAGGAAAGTTCTTTCTTATTGTCTCTGACTGAGTCAACCCAGTGGTTCAACAGCATAATTTCTGGTTTGCAGGTGATGTTTTGTGTTGTGATCACATTGATTTGGTTTGTTACTTCTTCCCTTATAGATCCTTGTTCGTATTTTGTATTTGAAAGAAATTCAAGTACGGCCTTTAAAAAAATAACTTTCCTAGTAGATGTATGTATAGTCCGAATTAACCATTCTTCATGTTCCAGCTCCTTGCTTCCACCCCTGAGTGGGAAGACCATATATGCTGATTGTAGACTAGCGTGCTCGCATATCAGTGTGCACACGGGAACACTAAAGCATAATAAAGAACCACTAGAGCATGCATGACCTAAAGCGTAACCTGGGATTGGTATCAGACAGTGACTCCTGATGAGAGAACAGGAATTTCCAAAGTATACAAGAGTTCCTCTGCGTTCATCTGTTGGATGTTGAAGGGTGTGGGACTAGGAACAGGGTCTGAAATTGTGTGGAATCAAGAAACACACGGAGATATTTCTGAACAACATCAACTCATTCCGGGATGCAGGGTTGCCAGGTCCCCCCTGGCCACCAGCAGGGGATGGGGGGCATAGAGTTGCCAGATCAAGTGGGGAGAATCATGTAGATCTGGGGAGGACAGGGACCTCAGTCGGGTGCAATGCCATAGAGTCCACCCTCCAAAGCATCCCTTTCCCCCAAGAGACCTGACTTGCCATCTGGAGACGAGCTGTAATTCTGGGGGGTCGCCAGGTCCTACCTGGAGGCTGGCATTCCTACCTCAATGAGTTGTGAGTTTCCATACCTTGCAGAACCAGGATGTTTTTCTTTAATTAATTACACTGGATTCAATTTAATCTGCTGTATTAAAAATAATTTAAATTTGCATAGATTAGTTCTTTATGGATTTTATGCAGGGGAAAAACCCAAAATCAGACAGCTTGAATTTTAAGTGTTATCCACTGTCCTTGCACAAGTAGTAAAACAGATAATAGATATTTGGGGGGAGTGATAATTGCCAAGGAAGGGCAAGCTAATTTAAAATATGCATTAATGTTCTCTAAGAAATCCTTGAATTCTCATTAGATTCCTCTTTCAGTGTTATTAGCATTTGGGGAGTATTATTGCATTTGGGTTGTGCCTGGAGGCCTTTGCTAAGATGTGTGCCGCAGTGCTATTCACCGGTGCATAAGGTGCAGGAGATGAAATCTTGTCTGAACTGGACTTAATAATCACAGTGCACCACCTCAGCAGCCTTCTGTACTAAGTAGGGCTGCCAGATGTCCTGGTGGGGTGTCCAAAGAACAGGACTCATCAAAATTTACAGAACCTTCTTGCTAAACCCAGTTGTTAATATATAGGTTATTGTTTATGGATTATTAGTTTCAGAAACAAATATGATTAATACTGTCCTTGTACCAGTTTGGTGTAGTGGTTAAGTGTGCGGACTTTAATCTGGGAGAACCGGGTTTGATTCTCCACTCCTCCATTTGCACCTGCTGATGTGACCTTGGGTCAGTCACAAGCTCTGGCACAGCTGTTCCTGAAAGAGCAGTTTGTGTCAGAGTTCTCTCAGCCCCACCCACCTCACAGGGTGTTTGTTGTGGGGAGGGGAAGGGAAAGGAGTTTGTAAGCTGCTCCGAGGCTCCAAGTGAAGGGCGGAGTATAAATCCAATCTCTTCTTCTTCTTCTTCT
>NW_015165852.1:105863-118024 GCF_001447785.1 Gekko japonicus | reverse complement strand
TTCTTCTTCTTCTTCTTCTTCTTCTTCTTCTTCTTCTTCTTCTTCTTCTTCTTCTTCTTCTTCTTCTTCTTCTTCTTCTTCTTCTTCTTCTTCTTCTTCTTCTACCATGTCAGACCGCAGGTGGAGAAGGATCACATTTTGGAATGTTCCTCATGGTTTAAAATGCCTTGCAAACAAAAATCCCGTACAACAAGCAAAGATGGAAGTAATGCTTTCTCCATGCTGTTCTACGTTTCTGTTCGAGTGCAGGGTTCTGTTTTGTTTTAAATGCAAAGGAAAACAAAGAACTGCAACCCACCAGCCTCAGTCTGCCTCGAACCAGCACTTTGAATTGTGCCTGGAAACAAATGGGCAACCTATATAGATCTTTCAACACAGTCCCTTTAACTGCTGAATTTAGGACCAGCTGAGGTTTCTGAACAGTTTTCAAAAGCAGCCCAAGGTAGAATTCATTACAATAATCTAACCAATGTGGTGAAAGGATTAGAAAAGAGCAAGAGTCCAGTAGCACCTTTAAAACTAACAAAATTTGTGGCAGGGTATGATCAATGACTCATGAAGGCTCCTACCCTGCCACAAATTTTGTTAGCCTTTAAGGTGCTACTGGACTCTTGCTCTCTTCTGCTGCTACAGTCAAACTAACACAGCTACCCATCTTTATCTGGTCAAAGAATTGTCCACCATGTCCTGATCTTTCTTTCTTTCTTTCTTTCTTTCTTTCTTTCTTTCTTTCTTTCTTTCTTTCTTTCTTTCTTTCTTTCTTTCTTTCTTTCTTTCTTTCTTTCTCTCTCTCTCTCTCTCTCTCTCTCTCTCTCTCTCTCTCTTTTCTTCCTTTCTTTCTTTCCTTCCTTCCTTCCTTCCTTCCTTCCTTCCTTCCTTCCTTCCACTTCAACTAGATAACTGGATCCCAGTGCAGGTGACAATTAATTAATAACAATCAAAAATTTAAAAACCAATTATTTTAATGGTCAAAGAATACCGCATAGGAATGGCTTAGTTTAGTGATGATCTGGAGGGACAGCTCTCTTTCTCCTATGACTCTGCTGTTTCTCCTGTACCCATCAAGAAACGTACTTGGGGCAACTGTTTATCCTATGTAATCAACTGCTAGTTGAACTTCCTGATCATATATTGCACATAAGTCTGGTAGATCTATGGTTATTTTGGTATTCAATATATCTGTGCTCTTTAATATACTGAAAAGTGTGTCTAACATAAACTGTTCAGATTCATTGTGCAAAGAATGCTTGCATTGTTTATATACACACACACAAAGATATTCAGAGGGTGAAGAACATAAGAAGAGCCCTGCTGCATCAGACCATCTAGTCCAGCATCCTGTCACACAGTGGCCAGCCAGTTCCTCCGGAGGGCCAACAACAGGGCATAGAGGTTGTGGCCTTTCCCTGATGTTGACTTCCGGCACTGGTATTCAGAACATGGAAGTTCTCTTTAGTCACTAGGGGTAGTAGCCACTGATAGACCTCTCCTGAGGGCTGCCAACCTCCAGGCATTGCCTGGAGATCTCCTGGGATTGCAACTGATCCCCAGGTGACCGAGATCAGTTCACCAGGAGAAAATGGCAGTTTTGGAAGATGGACTTGATGGCATGATACCCCCCTGAAGTTCCTCCTATCCCCAAACCCCACCCTACTCAGGCTCCATCTCCAAAAATCTCCAGTTTTCCACCAACCCAGACCAGGCAACCCTACCTTTCCTCGATAAATCCAGTCCTTTTTTACAGCTGTCTATGCCTGTGGCCACCATTACCGCATCCTCTGGGAGTGAATTCCACATTTTAATCCCTCGCGGAGGAAAGAAGTATTAATAGATTTGCTATTAATTTGTCCCGAAGGCCAAGAGCCATCTATCATTTGTTGCTTAGTTTTCTGTATTGTTGATGCCCAACGTCCCTCTTCTTCTTCTTCTCCCCGTTGTTCCTTTATACTAATCTCAGCATTGTGTTTGCTTAGCTGGGAGAGCACTCGGGCGAAATCAGAGAGCCTGTTACAGATTCCTCTTGACAACTGCATTAGGACTAAATGGCCTAAGATTAGAAACCTAATGGAACTGACAAAGTCATCACTGCCCAGTCTCCACGGCAAAGAGGTCAAGGATGAGCTGGAAACCCACACAAACAAGCCTGGGAAAACACCCCCCTCTCCTTTATTTTACAGAGGAGAGAATCCCAAACTTCTTGCCATTCAAAGTCAACTGCCTGTTTACACTAAATAAAAGGCCAAGCAAAACATTACACGGTATGTTCAACTCCCACTGAAAAAGGTAATCATATACTTAATTCCAATACATGTCCGGTTCAACCTGTCTAGTACCAATGCCTCCTTGTTTGGATGTAATGATTAGGAAGGAAATTAAATTCTGAAAGCTGTCCGGCTGAATATGAATGCTCCTATTTCCGTATCATGTTTCCCTCAAGAGAAACGAGCCCACAAGTCTTTATTTTTGCATCAGTTTCTTGTTTGTCCTGCCAAATTATAACCAATAAAATGAATACATTTTTTTCAATGTCATTTCTACCAGAATTGCATATAAATGGCATACTAATGGCATATGAATTGCGGGGAGGTTAAAATGGCATAAAGCGGCCTAAAGATCGCACAGTCATGACGGGCAGCAACAGAACTGAGGCAAATTGAGATCAATAATAAGAACGACTGCCAAATACTGGAGGAAGAATGAAGTACCTTCAAAAGAAGAAATCTTAAATAAAATACTTGAAGCTGCAGAGATGGACAAATTAACTTTAATTTTGAGAGAACTAAACAAACAAAAATTTGAGAATACATGGTCAAGGTTTTGTAAATGGATGGAAGAAATACAATAAATAAACCATATGGGCATACAACCGAATCAGAAGAAAATATGAACTGTATTTTTAGTTATGAGCAAAGTTTTATTCAAATCTACATGGTGGAGAAAAATAAAGAAGCAAAATATATAATTAGATATTCTATGAAGTAACTTAACAGAAAAAATAACATGCTCTCACATCAACTGTAATCCCCAATTTATATGTATGTATGTTTGTTTTTGTTTTTTGTTGGTTTTGTACAAAAATAAAATAAAAAATAACAGACTCCAAACAAAATGAAATTGGCCTACTGGCTAACTCTAGTTTCCCTGTATCTACCAGGGATAGCCAAGGATGTAGAACAGTGGCGAGAGAACACGGGACATTGAGACATCTCAAAAACATTTCACTAACTACAAAAGACCACGGGGAACTGGACATTGGACCCTAACTGTGGGCTTATTAAAGTATTTTGTCCGTGTTTATTTACCATATATTTCTGACAAAATAGAGACTCCCAATGTCTAATTAAAAGCAACAAACTATAGCTTTTCTTATCTCACATGAAGCTACCTCATACCAAATCAGACCCATCAAAGTCACTATTGTCTACTCAGACTGGCAGCAGTTCTTTAGTGTCTGAGGTTTTTGGGTTTTTTTAACATCACCACATAAGTCTTTTTACATCACCACAAAAGAAGAAGAGGAAATTGGATTTATACCATGCCCTTCACTACCCGAAGGAGTCTCAGAGTGGATTACAATCTCCTTCCCTTCCCCTCCCCACTTACCTGTGAGGTAAGTGGGGCTGACAGAGCTCTGAGAGAACTGCTCTGAAAGAACTTGTGACTGACCCAAAGTCACACCAGTAGCTGCATGTGAAGGAGTGGGGAATCAAACCCAGTTCTCCCAGATTAGAGTCCACACTCCCTAACCACAGTTAAAAGGATAACTGTTCTTTTTAACTGGAGATGTCAGGGATTAAACCTGGGGCATTCTGCATGCCAAACAGATGCTCCACAACAGAGCCACAGGCCCTCTCAAAGAGTAAGACTATGTTTAAGGTATCAGAAAGAGACAATGCTGCAAACTTCTCTAAAAGAATATATTCTTAGTTGTACATGAATTTGATATACCACCTGGTACTTTTAGGTTTGTCCAAGAATAATAATGATGGCCTTCTTTGCTTAAAGACAAAATTCACTAAAATCAAGATTCAGTTTAGTTATCCCGAAAACAACAAGCATGGAAGATGTTTAAAAATGAAGAGGAGTCAGCAAATCCTATGGGTAGATCAGGATCACACGGGATCTGACAATAATTTATTCATTGGGTATACAAGACTTAAATGATGTCCCGACCCCATCATATCTCATTTACAAAATAAATGGAATATATATATACAAGGTTGTCAGCCCCTCCCCAAGTGGAGGCAGGGGTCTCCTGCCACCAGGCCCCACCCCCTTCCACCGATCAGCTGGACAGTAGGGGGGTTTAGCAAAAGAGAGAGGGTGGCCCAGGCTACATCACTAGTGAAATGGTGATGTTACTTCTGTCATGCACTGGAAGTGACATCATCACACCAGCGAAGTCCAGGCAACACTCTGGCATTGGGGCAAAAACTTTATGGTAGAAGCCATTTTTACCATAATTTTTTTGCCCAAACAAATACCAGAGCATCACCATGACATCACAGTGTGTTGACGCCCCTCTGGTGTACACCAGAAGTGACATCACCACGTCGCTGGTGACATCACCTGGGCCTTCCTCCAACTCCCCCGGTTGCCAGGAGGGACCTAAGTTGGTGTGTGTGCATGTGTGCGTGTGTGTGCGTGCGGCATCCCTAAATATATACCAACTTTGGTGGTTTTTCATCATGGAAAACATCAGTAAGAATGTTTTAATGCATGAACACATGAAACTGCCTTATACCGAAACTGCCTTATACTGAATCAGGCTTCAGTCCATCAAAGTCGGTATTGTGTGTTCTGACAGGCAGCAGCTCTCCAGGGTCTTACACACTTTTCCATCCCCCACTGCCAGATCCTTGAACTGAAGACACTGGGAATTGAAGCTGGAACCTTCTGCATGCAACACAGAGGCCCTTCCACTGAGCCACAACCCCTCCCTCTCACATCAAATTTTATCTTTTCAAATACTGAGATCATTTCTGTTTAGGAAATACTGGTTTTCATTGTCTCTTTAGAACTGTGTTGCTTTTTTCATCATCAGAACACGTACTGGAAGGCAAATTTTGTAGTATTCAGAAGGAAAGAACTAAACTAAGAGCTGGCAACATTTCAGTAGGGCTTGCACAGGTACATTTCTTGGTGGATCATGCCCATTTTTCATACTATTTATTAAATGTATGAATTACAGTTCCAAGTTGTGTTACAACATCATGTGAGGTGATGCAGAAACAAAATTCTGGCTGGGTGTCCATCCACCCTATGTGGTGGTCCTTTCCACACTTTGATCTCATCCCTGGCTTTATCAGAGTTCAACTCGCAACACAATACCTTGCATTTATCCCTGGTTATAAAAGCATCCATTTATCCCGGGCCAAGTGTGGGGCAAAACCGGGGTGACTTCAATGTAATGTGGAAACAAAAAAAATACCTCGAGATAATTACAGGGGTGAACTTGAGTGTAGTGCAGAATGTAAGTTTGGGGACAGGGTTGAACCAGGATTTAAGGTCTAGTGCAGAATCACCCAAAGAGTCATTTAAAAATCAAAACAGCCATCTACTATTAAACGTAAGAACAAACACAGTTCGGTGACCATTAGGAAACGTCTTAGATAATTTGTAAACAGTATTTTGCTGACAACCTAAAATGTGAAAAAGAAGGCAACTGGAGTTAACCTTATTAAGAAGTCCCAAAGAGAGAGCACTGCAGGAAAAATTATTTATGGATCCCAAGCTGAGGACTGCAGGCCCCACCACGACTCACCAATTTTTCTGAAGCCAAGCAGGACTGGTGGGGCTTCCAGCTCAGGATGGGGAAATTCCTGAAGATCTGGTGGGTAGAGTCCGAGGAGGGTGGGATTTGGGGAGGGGAGGGACTTCAATGGGGTATAATGCCATAGATTCCCCCTTCTGAAGCAGCCATTTTCTCCAGGTGAACTGATCTGCATCACCTGGAGATCAGTTGTAATAGCAGTAGATCTCCAACCACCACCTAGAGGATAGCAAGCTTAAGGGTTGGATGTGGTCAGGACCGGGATGGAGGATTGCTTGGGAGTGCCATCTTGAGTGCCATGATGGAAGAAATAGACAAAATACTGTTCCTCAGCCTTGTTAAAAACAGAATAGAAAGCAGGGCTTTGTTTAGTGGTTTCAGGGTGTGGACAGGCATATTTATTTACTTGCGTATTTATATCCCCCTTTTCTTCCCAAAGGAACTCAAGGAAGCTCGAAAACAGCAATGACGAAAATACAGTATAACTAAACCAACCAAACAACAAGTACATCTTGGGATGGATGGGAGCTTGGGGCTGGTTCTGATAAGAAGCTGTGAGCCACAGGCTAAGGGTACAAGGGCCAAGACCCCTCCCCCTTTGGCTCTTGACAAACTGAGTCCAGATGGAACCCAGCCGCAGCTGGCTTGTTACCCATAAGCAGGGCCAAATTAGGGTCAACCGATGCCCTAAGCACAGTCCAGCGGTGGTGCCCTGCGGCCCTTCCATTGCTTAACTGACAAGACGGAAGCAAAACTCTCACGCCATGAGACAGAAACTAACGTGATGTCTGACAACACCTTTAAAGACGAACACGGCAGATAAGGACACTTACAAAAAAATTCAACTGAGGTTGAGTGTGGCAGTGAAAGAGTTAAGGGTATGATAGCTCTGGGGTGGGACTCTGTGGTGCCCCTCTTCCCTTTGGCGCCGAAAACACGTGCTTATTTTGCTTAATGGTTAATCCAGGGCCGCCCATAAGATCTTTCTCTCTCTGCTCCACCGGGAGACTGTCCTGAAAGTACAGCAGATCCAGGATGCAAAAGGCTTCAACAGAGAGAGGCTGCTTTCCTGCATGTAGACAGAGTTGCTTGCAAAATCCAATTCAATCGGATTTTGAATCAGGGTTCCTATTCCTTTAGGCTGCTCGGAAGTTCGCACACCCAAGAAGGTTCCTTGACCCGGTCACGGAGCCCGGTAAAGTGTGCAATTCTGTGGTCAGCCAGTCACATGCAAATCCATCTCTAAGCACCAGGGTCAGAATCCCCCTACCAGGAAAAAAGGTGAGGGGGAGAGGAGAGTAGGGGTGGAGCATTCCCTCTGCCCTCTTGGGGCTCTGCTCCATCAAAGCTTGTGGGATTCAAAGAAAGGTTTTCAGCTCAGATGCCCAAGCAGAAGGATTGAACCCTAAATAGGACAAAACTGCACGTAGGGTTGCCAGATCCAGGTTGGGAAGCTTGGGAAGCTCCTGGAGATTTGAGGATAGAGCATGGGGAGGACAGGGACCTCAGCTGGCCACAATAACGCTGAGTCCAGCCTCCAAAGCATCCATTTTCTCCAGGGAAATGGATCTCTGTAGTCCGAAGGTGAGTTGTAATTCCAGGGGATCCCCAGGCCCCACCTGGAGGCTGGCATCCCTAAGGAATGTGATCCTGCCTGACTATAACATCTATAATCAATACAGGGATGTAAAATTGGCCGCTACAAGGGCCAGGGCCTTTTCGGTGGTGGCCCCTATCTGGTGGAATGAGCTCCTGGGGGAGATCCAGGCCCTGCGGGATCTGATGCAGTTCCGCAGGGACTGCAAGACGGAGCTCTTCC
Organism: Gekko japonicus; assembly: GCF_001447785.1. NCBI lineage: Eukaryota > Metazoa > Chordata > Lepidosauria > Squamata > Gekkonidae > Gekko > Gekko japonicus. The sequence continues at coordinate 110,432 of NW_015165852.1, read as the reverse complement.
ACCAGGCTTTCGAGTAGGGGCCGCCACCGCCCCCCCACTACGTTACCATCTTGGGGGGGGGGTTGGGAAGAGGCCCTGAGAAGAGCCCCTGAGAAGGACTATCAGAACATCTGAACAGCGATGCTATAGACTGCCTGTTAAGAACTGTCTTTGAATTTGTCCCGTCATCTTGGGGTTTTAGAGTTCTGATTATCACTGAGCACTTTATGTGATTTAGGACTGGGTTTCTTTAAATTGTATAGTATGTTTTAAATTATGGATATATTGTTGTTTTACTGTAGCAAGTTTATCTTGCCTTGTGAGCTGCCCTGAGCCCTATGGGGGAGGGCGGGGTATAAATTTGATAAATAAATAAATAAATAAATACTTTTCCCCAATGGAATAAAACAAATCATATAAGGGTAATAACCAAATAGGAAAATTGTAATAGAAAGTGGAATGAGTTCTAAGCTCACACCCTTTCTATTTGATTCAAAGACCCCCACTTTGCTTTGGCTTCTTCCTTGTAAGCACTGAATCTGGGATTAATTCCTTTTGTACAATTTTCCCTTTCCTCGCACCCCATTTACCCCTCCAAAGATCCCCATTTTTTTCAGCGTGGGTCAACAAATCAGCATTACTCCATGTACACATTATCGGTATAAGCTCTATGAATCCTATGGAAACAAATCGCACCTAGAAAACCAAAACCAAAACCATACACATACAATACAAATGAGTCTATAAAACCAACACCACAAAGCAGAGAACTAAAAACATTGCCCAATTTTTTTTTTAAAAAAATATATAATAAGGAACATCCACTCATCCCTAACAGAAACCAGTCAGCTTTCAATAAGAACACAATTTTCTTTCTTTCGCAGCCCCGGATTTTCTTGTGTTCCTTTTCCAACAAATTAATTAACACTTCCACTTTTGTTTACCCGGCTAGTCACCCAAGTTCAATATATTCTTCCAGCAGAAGGATTTATTCTGTCGGTCAGCTAGCCAGAACGAAAGGATGCTGCAGCTGGCTGACTTGTATTGTTTCTTGATGCGGCACCGTTTATTTTGAAGGTTCCTTCGATGGCCGTAGACTCCAGGACTCCTTTGTCAATGTTATTATCCTCGTCCAGTGCCTGGAAGACATAATCGAGGGCTATTCCAGAGGTCTCTAATGACTGTAACGCATGGCATTAATAATTTTGCTCATGGTCTAATGCCGTTTTAAATATGTTTTGAACGACTGAAAGTTCAAAATCAATTTGTAAATGTGACATTTTGCCGCTCACTCTCCTAAATGCAGTCATAGTACATTTATCTTCTAGACAGCAAAAAGGACAAGTCGGCTCGCGTCCCAGCACCGTCTCCTGACATTCCTAATGGTTCCGTGCCATTATGGTTTCCCGTTTATTTGCCTTAAATAGAGCGATGGGTTGAATGAGCATTGGAGTCTTTTGCAGAGTGTGTGGTTGCGGGGGTGGGGGGGATAGAGGAATTTTAGTGCAAAACGAAAGACAACTTAAAGGCACAGAATCTGCCATCCAGAAAAGAATGATATATTGTCAGTGCAGCCCTAAGCAGAACAATGACACCTAAGACAGGGTTGCCAAACTCTAGGTGGGGCCTGGAAATCCCACGGAATTACAACTGATTTCCAGACGACAGGTCAGTTCCCCTGGAGAAAATGGCCGCTTTGGAGGGTGGACTGACTCTATGGCACTGTATTCCTGTCCCCAAACTCCACCCTTCCTAGGCGCCCTTTCTAGAGCCAGTTTGGTGTAGTGGTTAAGAGCAGCGGACTCTAGTCTGGGAGAACCGGGTTTGATTCCCCGGGGAGCCGGGTTTGATTCCCCCCTCCTCCACATGCAGCTGCTGGTGTGACCTTGGGCCAGTCACAGTTCTCTCAGAACTCTCTCAGGCCCACCTGCCTCACAAGGTGCCTGCTGCAGGGAGGGAAAGGGAAGACGATTGTAAGCTGCTTTGAGAATCCTTAAGGTAGAGAAAAGTGGGGTATACAAACCAACTCTTCTTCTTTAATATATATATATATTTGAAAATATATTTTTTGCTTCTCAAAACAAATCCCCAATAAATAGACTAAAAGCCAAAGTGCAAATTATAGCATACAAGACAATCTAAAGCTAAAACCACAACCACCCCCAAAGTCACCGGCAGATAAGACAGTCAAAGACCACACAGTGCTACGTATGTCTTAACAGTGGCAGGAAACAAATGTTTTACACTGAAGGGGTTGTGTGGGTCAGCCTGGAAGGCTTCCACAAGACTACCTGTTGTTTTAAAGTCTATGGAAATATTCCAGATAGTGTTTATTGCACTGCTGTTTTTTAAAAACAATTTCTGTTCCACCCGGAATCTCTGCAAGACAGGAGGGCAATACATGAAGTAGAGAAATAAAAAGCCATAAAATTTGAAAGGGAAAATGACAGGATAGTTATTCTTTTCTGCATTGATCAAACGTTGAACAAGAGACACGAAGGAGAGTCCATCTGATCATAACTATCTAAAAAGGTCACATTAAGGTAATTTTGCCCTTTCTGGTATAGCCCGTATCTATCTGGAATTTATCCTGCCCATCCTACAAAGAAATCAGGGGGTGGGATGCATCTCCATATTTTATTCGTACAAGCAGGGCTCTAGTCGGGGGGGAGCTCTCAGGTACGGAGCTCCGGAAGAGAACCTCTAGGGGGCGGGGCGGTCACGTGGTGAAGCCCCGCCCCCTTCTTTACCCCGCCCTCTGCTTCGATCCTCATTCCGTTTGGGAATGAGGATGAAGCAGGAGGGTAAGTAGCCGGGTCTTCTGACACACTTCCGGTGATGTCAGGGGGTGTGGCCTTCTGTCACTTCCGGTGATGTCAGGGGGCGTGGCATATGCAAATAAGTTATGCTAATGAGTTATGCTAATGAGCTCCGGCAGCTCTTTTTCTACAACAAGACCCCTGCGTACAAGAATCCTGGTTGAATGATGCTCCGAAGTCATTAACAGTGCAATCCTAAGAACACTTCCCTGGGACTCAGTTGCACTGAGTAGACTTGAGAACTTCTTAGTTAGAACTTCTTAAGGAGCTTCGTGGCTGAATGAAGCAAAATTTGAGTCCGGGAGCAACATGATTTTGAGGGGGTATAAGCTTTCAAGAGTCAACGCTCCTTTCATCACATACAAGTTAAGCATGAATGGCTGGGTGGGGGGATCTCTTCAAGCTGTGTCCGAGTTTCAAGCCACTACTCCACACAGGGTCTTGCAGCAGATTGTACATCATACACCTGCATCTGTATATTGCTGTCCTCTGCTGAAGGGAGTGCAAAAGCCCTAATGAGAAGAAGTCCTTTCGCAAGCTCCCATACAGCCAATTGTGAGGCTGGTGAATAAAACAGAAACATGCTGGGGAAGAACAAACACCTAAATGAAAGAACACAAATAGCTAGGATGCCAACTGAAAGAAAGCAAGTTGCCCTTACTGAAAGAAAAAGAGAGAGGAGGAGAAGCAGCAGCTCTGCCTGTAAAATTCACATGTCAGACTCGTGCAGCCTGTTTGCCTTGGGATGGTGCAAAGGAGGAGAGGGGATTTAACCCTTCAACCGCCACATCCACTTGATTTTGTTCTATTTATTTTATTTATTTATTTTGCGACTTGTATCCCGCCCTACACATAGTGTCTCAGGGTGGCTAACGAATAAGGTTTAAAAATATAGGACAATAAAACAATGTTACATAACATATTAAAAACGGTGTTGCAATAAAATACTTACTTAAAATAAAATACTTACTTAAAATACCCAAGATGCGCAACAATCGCATTGATGGCAGATTTTCTTAAAAAACATGAGCGCCAGGAGTGTTGTTTCCAGGCTCAATCGGGCGACACCCACCGCTCCCTCACACTGCGGTAGGTGGAAGATGGCATCTCGGTGATGGAATAGTGGCGGTGGCGGCTCCTACTTGAAGGCCTGGCGGAAGAGCTCCGGCTTGCAGGCCCTGCGGAACTGTACAAGGTCCCGCAGGGCCCAGATCTCCTCCGGGAGCTCATTCCACCAGGTAGGAGCTCTGGTGTGGGACAACTTCACGACTCGGGGGCCTGGTACTTCAAGGCGATGGAGATTCCCTGATCTATGAAACTAGGCTCTCTGCTTTTTAATTCACATTTTGAAACAGGGGAAATGTATACATTTAAAGGACACTTCTTTTCTTCCTTAAATGCTAAGAGCACACCAGGGGAGCCAGTTTCAGTTAGCAGAACAGAGTATGATATGAACAGCTAAGCCTCCTCTTTCTCCCACACATGGCTCTGGGGCAAACTGAGGCTGCATGAGCTTGCAATTTCCATTTTATCAATGGATGGCGAGGCATGACTTTCATCATTTCCACTCAGGTAAGGTCAATGGGATCTCCCTCACTTTGAAACGGCTTTCTGGATGAAATTAGGAAGCCTGCTTCTCCTCATTTCTCTTTAGTGCGCCCTTTCACTCATCAATCATGTCGATGTTCACAAAGTCGCTTTTGAGATTCAGTTAATCAACTTTCATTGAGAACATTCTGAAGCTGCTGTTTCTGTTCCTGAGTTGATTCAG
>NW_015165852.1:82917-105119 GCF_001447785.1 Gekko japonicus | reverse complement strand
CCGGCTCACACATTTTCGTCTTCGCTCTGGAAGGATGGCTCCAGAGCAAACTCATTTATGCCGCAGCCAAATCGCTCACTCACAACTTTAATGCGGGTAGCTCGCAAAGTAGAATTACTGCTCACAAGACTCCACACCTTAAAGGGAACATTGGTGGGGACCCAAAGTAGCTTAGTTTGTTCTCCTCTCCTCTGTTTTATCTTCACAATGACCCTGTGAGGTAGGTTAGGCTGAGTGAATGTGACTGACCCAAGGTCACCTGGCAAGCTTCCTTGGCAGAGTGGGGATTTGAAACTGAGTCTCCCAGATCCTTGTCAAATACTCTAAGCACTGCACCATGCTGGCTTTCATTCAGTTCAGAGCTAGGGTTGTCAACCTCCAGGTGGGGCCTGGGGACCTCCAGCTTTTACAACTGATCTCCAGCTGAGAGAGATCAGCTCCCCTAGAGGAAATGGCTGCTTTGAAGGTTGGAGGTTGGCAACCCTAAGGAAGGGAGAAGTAAAAACACACTCCGTATTTGAACACTGAGGCCGTAAATAGAATAAGGGTGCAAAACCTACTCTGACACGAGAGTAATCCCAGACATTTTTAAAAATCCACATCCTTCCTAAAATAGCCAATCCAGCATCTCTTTGCAAATCTGTTTCAGTGTGAACATTATTTCACCGCACTGCAAACAGAGAGACATTTGTAAAATGATCCCATCATCCAGTTAATTCTTAGCAAACATCAGCAGAGTTATGAGCCAGATGACTCGTTTCTGGCATCTGAAACCCGTTTGGCAGGGGAAAGACCATGCAGAGGCAAGGCAAAGAGGCCTTCGACGGTTTCACAATGAGGCATACATTATAAAACGGAGCGTTATTATCCACGAAGACAAAAAAACACCCGGCATAAGAAATCTGAATCGAGAAAGATAACGATAAAAATTCAGCAAGCGTGGATAAAAAACACTTATACAAATTCACCCAGCATCGTTGTGGACTAGCAGTAATTCTGAATTATTGTTAAGCAACCCACAGTTGATAAGACTGCCATGCTGTGAGCCTCAAGACTACGCACTGCTCCACCTCGCATCCGGTATTACATGTGTATCGCCTATTAAAACTGGTGAGTGCATGCATACCTGTAATGATGCTCATAGCCCTGGGGTGGGGTCATGGGTCAGTGGCAGACCAGCAGCTAGGGATGCCAGCCTCCAGGTGGGACCTGGGAATCTCCCAGAATTACAGTTCATCTCCAGACAACACAGATCAGTTCCCCTGGAGAAAAGGGATGCTTTTGAGGGCAGACTCTGTGGCATTGTACCCCACTGAAGTCTCTGTCCTCCCCAGGCTCCATCCTCAAATCTCCAGGAGTTTCCCAACCATCCTGGAGCTGGGAATCCTACCCCCCCACCTCCTGCCAGCAGTTGAGGGGACCTGGCAAACCTACCAGCAGTTTTTCATGTGGAAGGTCCCAGATTTAATGCTGGGCATCTCCAGCAGGAAAGATCAGATAGCAGGTACCCCCCCACCTCCTGCCAGCAGTTGAGGGGACCTGGCAAACCTACCAGCAGTTTTTCATGTGAAGGTCCCAGATTTAATGCTGGGCATCTCCAGCAGGAAAGATCAGATAGCAGGTAATGCACCTGAGATTGTGGAGAGCTGCTGCCTCTCAAAGTAGGCAACATTGACCTGGATAGGTCAGAAGGTCCAACTTGGTGTGACACCTTCCTGTGTCCATGTGATCTGGCCTGTACTGGTCTCTCACTGGTTCTGAATGGCCAGAGAGGGAAGGAGCATGTGAAGAATCATCAGGAAGGAAGGTTGTCTGCATAACCAGCCACTATGATGTAGTGGTTAAGGGCGCACACTCTAATCTGGGAGAACCGGGTTTGATTCCCCACTCCTCCACATGCAGCTGCTAGTGGGACCTTCGATCAGTCACAAGTTCTCTCAAGAGTAGTCCTCAAAAGAGCTCTCTCAGCCCCACCTACCTCACAGGGTGTCTGTTTTGGGGAGGGGAAGGGAAAGGAGATTGTAAGCTGCTCTGAGACTCCAAGTGAAGAGCGGGGTATAAATCCATACTCTTTTTCTCATTCTGATTCACACAAGGCACTACAGGAAGTTTCAATCCCATTCTCCTGTGGTGGCCCATCTTCTTCTTCCCCCCTCACTGGATAGATAGGGAGGACTAGGCATCCATGAGTTTATTTATTTATTTATTATTTTCCAATTTATATCCCGCCTTGCTTGCACAGCATGAAAACTGTGCCTGCTGGGATTCTTTAATGTTTGAAGAGCCCAAACTCACTCCTCCTTAAATTCTTTTCTCAAAAATGTGAGTTCGCCAGATCCACTGTGTTTTAGTTCGCTTTCACACATGTCATATTTATTATCTGGCATCTTATGTAATTGATTGTAACATCTCCCAATGTGAAAAACTGCACCAACTGTTACATACCTAATGATTAAATTCTTTGTGGGGGAAGCATGCAGAAAGTCAAGACTCACTACATTCCTTTAAACTGACTGCATTTGCAAGCTGCAGAATGAATCTCATCCAGTTTGGTATAGTGGTTAAGTGCGCGGACTCTAATCTGGGAAAACCGGGTTTGATTCCCCACTCCTCCACTTGCACCTGCTGATGTGACCTTGGGTCAGTCACAAGCTCTGGCACAGCTGCCCTTGAAAAAGAGCAGGTTGTGTCAGAGTTCTCTCAGCCCCACCCACCTCACAGGGTGTCTGTTGTGGGGAGGGGAAGAGAAAGGAGTTTGTAAACTGCTCTGAGACACCTTCGGGTAGTGAAGGGCGGGGTATAAATCCAATCTCTTCTTCTTCTTCCTGCAGAAAGGAGAGAACCAATAAGCCCCAAGAAAACGGGAAATCAATAATTGGCCTGCAACCAATTAAACAAAAGAAAAGTTGCAAGGAGAAGCAGGACCTTTGCAGAGGGGGATTTCCTTCTAAGTAGTCATATACGGGAATCTTGACCAATGGGGGGTTAGATTTTCATGACGTCTTTTTGGAAACCCCATTTTGACTTCATATGCAGTTGAATACAGAAAAGGAGTGATTGAGCAGCACACGATTTATCACAGAGTGGAGCTGGCCTTTGTTTGGTGCTTTACCAACACAGAAGATATTCGTACGTCAGTAAAACATGCCACAAAAAGAATCCCGAGGCAAACTGATATAAAATCACGCTAAAGATGCTTTCCTGCAGTGTTTTTTCCATGAGCTTTGGTAAAAAACCAGGGACTGGCGCAAACTGTGTGAAGAGTGACAAACACCATGCACACTCCAATTCCAGAATTAGTTTTAGAAATGCTCGTAGTCGAAACACAATTCAGGATGAGTGTAGAGTAGGGCAGAGCAAATCTCCAGCACTATGATGAAAGGGAAGAGGGAGAAACATGCTCCCGTGTAAGCTACCATAGCCCTAGCCTGGATAGCCCAGCCTAGCCCGAGCTTGTCAGCTCTGGGAAGCTAAGCAAGGTTGGCCCTGGCTAGTGTTTGAATGGGAGACCTCCAAGGAATACCAGGGTTGTGATGCAGAGGCAGGCAATGGCAAACTACCTCTGAAAGTCTCTTGCTTTGAAAACCCCATGGGGTGGCCAAAAGCCAACTGTGAAATGATGGCACTTTCCACCACCACTATAAGCTACCATAGGTGCCAAGGTTCGACACTGGTTTGGTCTTCCCGTCAGTCAATGTTGTTAACTCTACCACACACTTTAACATCAAAATTGTGGGCATCGGGAACACTGTGAGCCAAACCTGACCCCAGATTTTTCAATCTCTTCGAGAAGATGTTGTAGGCGCACAATGGAGGCTGGTAATATTATCAGAGATTATGACATTATTATAGCAATAATGGCTGACGGTGGAATTCTGCCGAGCACTTACAAAAGAGCATCAGCGGAATGTGTTGAAGCTGCACTTGGCAAATATGTTTTATATCCACTCTGCACCTTACGTGAAATGAATCGGTCACAGTTCACAACATCACGGGAGCAGTGTGTTTCGTTCGTAAGAAGTTTTCCTGTTAACAGCAATGAAATTTGACGGGCCTGGTTCAGGAAAAAGGAGTCAAAGGTACCTCTCAAAAAGCAAATCCCAAATAAAGTTTTTGATAACAGTTATTCAGAGTTTAGTCAGCAGATTATGAAGGGCTCCAGTCTGTGGTTCCATTTGGATTAATGAAAGCACTAAATAGGGTAGTGTTGACTTAAGCAGATACATACTCAGGACGTGGTGGGCTTTGGAGGTTTTCAAACCGAAGCTAGATGGCCATCTGACAGCAATGCTGATTCTGTGAACTTAGGCAGCTCATGAGAGGGAAGGCAGGAAGGGTTGCATCAGTGCTTAGTTCTTGTGGCTTTTTCTTACATGCCCAGGGAAATGTATTGGGGTCAGGAAGCAATTTTTCTCCAGGCCAGTTTGGCTGGGGATCCTGGAAGATTTATCTTTTGGGTATGGAACAGGAGTCACTAAGGGTGGGTGGGAGGTATTTGTGAATTTCCTGCCTTGTGCAGGGGGTTGGACTAGGTGACCCTGGAAGTCCCTTCCAACATCAATAGGCATAGAAAGGTGTGACTCTGCATAAGTCGGCACTGTGGAACTGGGTTCCTGTGTCAGTTAGGGACCGATAAGAGAACGTCAGCAAGTCCAGCTTCTTCCAGGGCTGTGGATCAATCTCAAGTAGCAGGTGTTAGCCAAGACCCTTCTCTGCCTGAGATCCTGGAGAGCTGCTGGCATTCACAGTCGACAATACTGAGCTGGATGGAGTACTGGTCTGACTCAGGACACAGCTTATGCATTCATCGTGCTGGAGACTTCAGAGAAGCTGTAGTGGTGGGAAGTGCCATCAAGCACAGTCAGTTTATGGTGGCCCCACAGAGTTTTCAAGGCAGGAGATGTTCAGAGATGGCTTACCATTGCCTGCCTCTGCATAGCAACCCTGTTATTCCTTGATGGTCTCCCATCCAAAAACGAACCAGGGCCAACCTGGCTTAGTTTCCAAGAGCTGATGAGATCTGGCTAGTCTGGGCTATCTAGGTGAGGGCAAAGAGAAGCTGCCCAGCCAAAAATAAACACCAAAGACTCTTTGGATTGAGGCTGACGACTGGCGAGAACAAGTCTTGAGGATATAAATGAGAGGAGGGGAAAAGATTCAAAATCTCTTCTTATATATAATTCTGTTTTGGTCATGGACTCCCCTGAACATCCCAACATGCTTCCAAATCAGTTGGCTCCCTGATCTGTCACTCAGAGGGTCTCCCTATCCACTGGCTGCGTTGCCTGAGTCCTGCCTCCAACATTCTAAACAGTTTGCTGTTTCTCCCCCCCCCATAGCCAGTCAGAACACAGAGGTCATTTGCATATGTGGCATATGATTGGCCTTTGCCTCGGAACACAGAGGTCATTTGCATATGCAGCCTCATTGGCCTTTGCTTCTAACATTCTAAACAGTTTGCTGCTGCTGTTCTGAGGTAAAATGTGTTCTGAGGTAAAATACATTTCCCCTTAGTGCCTGTTGGGGGAAACCATTGTTGCCAATCTCCAGGTGAGGGCTGAAGATCACTCAGAATTACAACTGCTTTCCAGATGGCAGAGATCAGTTCCCCTGGAGAAAATAGCTGACTCTGTGTCCTTATAGCCTGCTGAGATGGCCCCTGTATGACAGCCAATGTGACGTAGCAGTCAGGGCTTCAGAGCACGGTAGAGGCTGCAGGTGGTGAGGGTGGAAAGCTGAAGAGTGAGGGGGAAATAAAGGTGGGTTGATGATTGTCTGGGAAGGAGATGGGGTTGCCAACTACAGGTGGGAAATTCCTGGAGATTTGAGGGATGGAGCCTGGAGAGGGTGAGGTTTCAGGAGGGGTGGGATCTCAGACAGGTGCAATGCCATAGACTCCACCCTCGAAACCAGCCATTCCCTCCTGGGGAACCATTGTTGCCAATCTCCAGGTGAGGGCTGGAGATCACTCAAAATTACAACTGTTCTTCAGGTAGCAGAGATCACTTCCTCTGGAGAAAATGGTGGACTCTGTGTCATTATACCCTGCTGAGGTCGCCACAGCAAAATATACCCAGAGCTTCTGTGCCCACTGTGCTGTGTCAGATTTCCAAAGATGCCCACAGGCCCAAAAAGGTTGGGGTCCCCTGATTTAGTGTCTTGGGAAGATACTATGAAGATACACACACACACACACACACACACACACACAAGCATTTAATTCAGAATGATGTAACGTCTCCAGGAAACCTTTTCCAGCAGGCGGAGAAGGGGGGAGTCCAAGCAAAAGAACTTTCATGATATACGATGATTAAAAAAATGAGAAAAAATATATCATCAAGAGCTGTTTCCTTTCTTGACATAAGTGACCTTTCTTGAGGGAAAGGTTAATTTTGGGGATAGAAATACATTTCCCAAGCTATATATAAATTAAATGAGCTGGGAGGAATTGCAGCATCTTTTTATCTTCCAAAGTCGCAGGTGGATTAATGACACATGATCTTTATCTCTCTACGGTCTTTCTTTTAATCTTTCCACTCCAGGAGATAAAGAAAAACAAAACATATCAATCAAGATTCTGACAGTTCTGTCACGGAAAAAAAAGGGTTTGAAATCTCCAGGCAACTTTTCAATTTAGAGACACTGGAGGAAGCAACAGCAATGCCTAGGGAAGTTACAATTGTACATATTATTTCTAGGTTGCTTTGTATAACAAGCTGATCATCATACTCAGTCAACATATGAGATCTGTGGCAGGGTAGGAGCTTTCGTGAGTCACTGCTAACCCCAACCCTAACTTAACTAACAGGGATGTTGTGAGAGTAAAATGGAGAATGATGTAAACTGCTTTGACTCCATATTGTGGAGAAAAGTGGTATATAAATGAAGTAAATAATAAATACAACTGAAGCTGGGGGGGGGCACATAAAAGGTGGGTGGACCGGTAGGTGGGTGGGAATGGGAGAAGGAAGCAAGGAAGGGTAAGGATATGGAGGTGCCAGGAGGTGGGAAAAAGGAAATAGTGGGGGGAGGTAGTACAAGTGAAAGTGAGATGCTACCCACAAGTCCTTGAGGGTTCCTCACTGTGAAACAGGGCCAGGCTCAAGTGGCAGAACTCCAGGTCCCACCTGCAGGTTGGCGAGCCCGCATCCAGTGCCTGCCCACATTAAGTGTTCTACCACTGACAGGACCTCATGCTGCTCTGCTCCATCTGCCCTCCTGTGCACACAACACATGCACAGACAAATGGTATCAGCATTGGAGGGGACAAGTGGCTCAGTGGTAGAGCATCTGCTTGGTATGCAGAAGGTCTCAGGTTCAATTCCCAGCATCTCCAGTTTAAAAAGATCAGGTAGTAGGTGACAAGAAAGACCCTTGCCTGACAGCCTGGAGTGCTACCACCAGTCTGAGTAGATAGTACTGAGCTTAGAACCATAGAATTGGAAGGGACCTCCAGGATCATCCAGAAATTCATTGCAAAAACTTCACAAATACCTTCCCCCCCAAACACCCCCAGTGACCCCTGTTCCATGCCTAGCAAAGGTAAAGATTTCCCTTGCTCAAAAGCCAGTTGAATCCAACTCTAGGGGATGGTGCTCATTTCCATTTCCAAGCCGAAGAGCCAGCGCTGTCCAAATAAATTTCTGTGGTCATGATGACTAAACGCCGAGGCACATGGAACGCTGTTACCTTCCCACCGAAGCGGTACCTATTTATCTACTTGCAATTTCTTGCTTTCGAACTGCTAGGTTGGCAGGAGGCTCCATGCCTAGAAGATGGCAAAAAAACAAAACAAAACCCCTCCAGGATCCCTGGGCAATCTGACGGATCAATAGTCTGATTCAGTATAAGTCAGCTTCATGTGTATTCATATGTATTCAGCCCAAGTAAAGGAGAAAAACAACAATGCTGCTCTGTTTCTTCCAGAGGCTCTGGAATGGCCTTTGAAGGGATGTGCTGTTGTCCCAGAGGCCTCTGGGAGGTTGGAGGGATCTCTGGGGTGATTTCCCAGTTCCTGGTGGGAGCAAATAGGCCATGTTTCTCTGGTTAGCAGTGGCCTCAGACTATACCCATAACAGACAAAACAAAAAAAGCCCCTATTCACAGGGGCTTTTTTTTTCTTGGTCTGTTATGCATGCACTGTGACCCCACTTCATTTATTGTTACTCAGACCATACCCATATTCACCCTGACAAGGGTGGTCCTGAAATGTTTGTATGCGTAAGGAGAGAGATTTGTACCAAGAGGGGAGGGTGCACTAAATCATGCAAAGCCATGTGCATTCTGAGTTGCTCCGGGCTCCATTAGTCTCCTGCGCTATGCGCTCCTCTGATCAGCTCCCCAATGATAATGCATGCCGCTAAAAGTAATAAAATACAACTTGTGTCATTTCGCTCAGCTGCTGGATTTATCACTGGGGCAGCCCTCGCAATATATTCGTTCCCTAACATTTCTTTCTTTTTTTAAAAAATTATTTCCTTCCTTTACAAAACATGAATAAATGCACCGGGGGGATCGATAAAGACTGTATTATATTTGGCAAACTTCATCATTAAAAACAGTCCATCAGGTAGACAGCCTACAATAATGAGAGTGCTTTCCAGATACATTTTCCAGGCAATTTCACTGCCTTTCTACCCATTTGGATACCTGGTATTGATTGGTGTGTGTGTGTTTAGGGGGAAAGAAGGATGCAACTGGTATCCGGTGCTGATTTGGAGAGAACAGTTTGCATTCTGTACCATCCTTGGGAAAGAATTCAGCGGAAGACTCAGTCAGCTACATCACTCAATCTGCATATTCTGTTGATTTTATTTAATCGCAGCCAACGCTGTAAAGGTATAGTGGTACAAAAACGGCATCTATGCATTGCGGGGTTTTTTTTATCTTCAGGGTAGTGTACATAGCTCTCCTTGCCTTAGCATTATTCTCATAAGTACCCTGTGAGACAGACCCTGAGAAAGAGAGAGTAATTGGGCTTTGATTCCCCAACAAAATTTGACCTCATGTCTGCCAAACCCCCACTGTGATTCCTTAACTACGGTAACACATTACTACCAATGCTCCCTCTAAGCTGTGGAGCCTTGTGAGCAGAAATTCTGCTTTGTGAGCTACTGGCATTAAAGTTGTGAGCAAGCGATTTGGCTACTGCATAAATTAGTTTGCTTTGGAGCCATCCTTCCTGATCTAAGATAACAATGTGTGAGCTGGTGGCTAGAAAAAGTGAGCAAGCTCACACTAACTCAGCTTAGAGGGAACATTGATTACTACATATGCCTAGCAGAAAGGATGTCCAATTGCCACGTGCTATCTGTGCTTGGACACACTTGCCTGTTAATTTCAATCATGAGACTCAACGGCACATTTTTTTTAAAGAAAGAAGGGTTTGGATTTTGATCTTTCACTGGACTTTTGCAGATAAAAGATCTCAGGGTAGCCATGATCAATATACCTCTTTCATTTTTGCCTGCCCTGCCTTCACGGGCAGGATGCATGGTTCTCCTTTCTTCCACATTGCCCTCGCAACAACCTTGGAAAGTTAGTTAGGTTGAGAAGTCAGGCATCAGAATGTTGCATTCAAAGGGCTTCCAAACCTTAGAACAGTATAGGTTTCTTAACTAGTAGGGTTGCCAGCTCTGGGTTGGGAAATACCTGGAGATTTTGGTGGGGGAGCCTGGAGAGGGCGGGGTTAGGGTTGCCAAGCCCTATCTTCACCCCCAGCGGGGGACTTTGATGGGCATTCCAGGAGGGGGTGGGGCATCCCCATGATGACGTCACGTTGGGGATGTCCCCCCACCTGCCTGACAGGGGCGCCAGCTCCCTGCAGTTAAAGGGGCCCCTTTAACTGCAGGGAGCTGGCGCCCCTGTCAGGCAGGTGGGGGGACATCCCCAACGTGACGTCATCATGGGGATGCCCCACCCCCTCCACTGCCAGCTGGCCGCCGGCGGGTAGAAGCTCCCCCAAAGCGGGGGACCCCTGCCAAACCAGGGGGTTTGGCAACCCTAGGTAGGGTTTGGGGAAAGAAGGGACCTAAGCAAGGTAAAATGTCATAGAGTCTACCCTCCAAAGCAGCCATTTTTCCCAGTGGGACTGATCTCTGTCGTCTGGAGATCAGTTGTAAAAACTGGAGATCTCCTGGCCCCACCTGGAGGTTGGCATCCCTATTAAATAGGGTTGCCAGAACTCCTACTAGGGTGGGATATCTCCCACTGGCTGCCCTTTATTTCCACCACTGCTTGGAGTAGCGGGAGGGGGAAAAAACCCCACAGTAATATTGTGACATCTTTGACATTGCATGTCCCCATGTCCCTGCCCCCAACCCTCTTATTTAGGGTTGCTAGGTCCTCCCTGACCACTGGCAGGGGGCAGGGTTGCCAGATCTACGTTGGGAAACTCCTAGAGATTTGGGGGTGGAGCCTGGGGAGGATAGGAAACTCAATGGAGTACAATGCAATAGAGCAGCCCACCCTCCAAAGCATCCATTTTCTCCGGAAGAACTGATCTAGGGTTGCCAGGTCTGGGTTGGAAAATACCTGGAGACTTTGGGGGGTGCATCCGGGAGACGGTGGGGTTTGGGGAGGGGAGGGGCCTCAGCATGGTACAATGCCAGAGAGTCCACCCTTCAGAGCAGCCATTTTCTCCAGCGGAGCTGATCTCTGTCAGCTGGAGATCAGTTGTAAAAGTGGGAGATCTCCAGGCCCCACCTGGAGGCTGGCAACCCTAAACTGATCTCTGTAGTCTGGAGATGAGCTGTAGTTACCTAAAGCCTGGCACCCCTACGTTCTATCTCTGAATGTCTTCCTTTCTGCAAGACCAGGGAAGTTTATGTTTCAAGTCAGTTGTGAGGTTTTAGGCCAAAAGCCTGTCTGAAAAACATAGCCAGGTTAACTTGCACTTGTCAGACTCATTAGCACTTGAAACAAAGCTAGCCATAGAGGGGATGTGATTTCCTGCTTTCCCATGGTCTTGGGGTGCTCTCCGTCAGCGGTACCTCAATGATTACTCTGTTATGTCTGCTGCTCCCCCCTTCAACGTTTTGCTCACTTTCCTGCCATGATTTCCTGCCATTGGTTCTGAGTGCCTGAAAGCCCCTATCTTTCAAGAACGGAAGCTCTCAACCGGCGCTGTTCTTATCAGATTTACTGTTATGCGCTATTTGGATTCCTTGCTACATGCGCACGTCGGAAGGCAATTACAATTTCATGAACAATTTATCCGTGTGCCAGACCGATGACATTTCTGCAAGTGCCAAGTATTTATCGAAGGTCTACAGAGTCGATAAAAACGGTTCCCTTCTTATTAGAGTATCTGCAGAACATGAGTATGTGAAGCGGTCTCGTATGGGTTGTTATGATTTCCGTGATCCAACTATGTGTGACAGGAGACCACACTATGTGACACTCTCCGATACATATGCTCGCTATTATGTGTTAATAGGGAAATATACATTGTCCAGCTTCAGTGTGTGTGATTGACCACGCAGATGTTTCTAAAGTACATCTTTGTGCATACCAAAGCTGGAAGGAGGAGGAGGAGGAGGAGATTGGATTTATACCACACCCTTCACTACCCAAAGGAGTCTCAGAGTGACTTACAATCTCCTTTACATTCCCCTCCCCACAACCAACACCCTGTGAGGTAGGTGGGGCTGAGATGCAATGTTCCCTCTAAGCTGTGGAGTCTTGTGAGCAATAATTCTACTTTGTGAGCTACTGGCATCAAAGTTGTGAGTGAGCCATTTGGCTACTGCATAAATTAGTTTGCTCTGGAGCCATCCTTCATGAGCTAAGAGAAAAATATGTGAGCCAGAGGCTAAAAAACTGCAAGCTAGCTCACACTAACTCAGCTTAAAGGGAACACTGGCTGGGAGTGCTCTTTCGAAAATTGCCCTTCACAGAACAGCTATGAGAGAACTATGACTGACCCAAAGTCACACCAGCAGGTGCATGTGGAGGAGTGGGGAATCAAACCCGATTCTCCCAGGAGTGGGGAATTGAACCTGAGTCTGCTCTCTTAACCACTACACCAAACTGGAAATACTTTGTAAGCCATCTTGGGCATCTTCCTGGAGAGGAAGCACAAAAATGTTGTAACTAACTAAATATGGACCAATTTCCCTGGTCATACAAAACAGCAACCATGCATATCGGGAACATTGCAGGTACCCCTCTTTCCCCTAATGAATTATAAATGGTAACAGGACTACCAAGTCAGATCATTGATTAGTACTAGATGAGTACTTTCTGTTCAGATCTCTATGCCACCTCTCCAGAGACCGCACAAGGTGGGTCACAAAGAGTAAAAGCCATGCAGCAAAGTCACACAACCCCCCTCCCCAACAGCACAAGAACTATCAAGTAAAAAAACAACAACAAGTGATCAGATAGTTGCAACACTTATAAATAAGTAGGGTTGCCAGCTCTGGGTTGGGAGCTACCAAGAGATTTGGGGGGTAGAGTAGGGTTGCCAGATCCCCCGGGGGGTGGGGGTTTGCCCGCTCAATGGGCCCCTTACCCACCAGCCTGGATTGGGCCGCCGGGGGGAACCCCACCCCCAAAGTGCCGGGATCGAGGCGACGTGCCTGATGTGATGACATCACTTCCGGGCTGGGAACATTGCAGGGGGGACACTATCATTTGAGGGAAAACTCTATGGTTTCCCCTCAAATGATAATGGTCCTGCCCCCAACATGCCCGATGCGATGATGTCACTTCCAGGTGATGTCATCGTGGCATGTGCACTTTGTGCATGCACTGAAGACATCCTAGAGAGGGCCAGGACTCCTCCGCCACAGCCAAAGATAGGACCTGGCAACCTTAGGGTAGAGCCTGGGATGGGCAGGGTTTGGGGAGGGGAGGGACCTTAGCAGGATGCAATTCCATATACCCCACTCTCCAAAGCAGCCATTTCCTGATCTTGGTCATCTGGGGATCAATTGTAATAGCAGGAGATCTCCAGGTTTCACCCGGAGGCTGACCAGCCTATCTGTGAGTGTCCTGCACATTCCCACGTGATCCATTTTCTCTAAAGCATGATTTAAGGGAAATTTGAGCCACCTTGGTTGAAATATCCGAGAGATCTGGAAGAAAGCAAAACAGGTTTCAATTTCAAACAATCTCAGAGGAATTTTTCTGCTTCTGCATCTTAGAGCTGGCTCCAAATTTCACCAAGTCTGGAGATGTCTGATTGGGCAAAGTGTTGAGGGAAGGTAAAATACTATCAATAATAACAAATAAATTTCTTTAATTAGATGCCTGTACTGGGTGGGGGCTCACCCATCTCGGCATCTTTTCCTGTTTCCCAGACTTTCATTTCCCCATTAGATTTTCAGCTTCAGCCCCCAAATTGGCATGTCCTCCCATGCATACAAATATCTTCTGCATATCCAAGCTTCTCATTTCATTTCAACAAAGGCTGCCAAGCTGCATATATGAAAGGAATGTGTCTCCAGGTGTATTAATGGCAGCAATTGAAGCGGTGCAGATCCACAATGCAACAGATCCATTTTTTGTTTGGGGGAACTGGCCGCCCTTTATCAACTTCAAGCTGGCATTATTTATTTGCACTGTAAAGCATTACATTGTTTTTTCATACTTTCTCCATAAAATGGGTTACATCGCATGGAGTGAGGGAGAAGAATTTTGGGAATATGCCTGCCAACTGATAATATTAGAACAGAGCTTCCATTTCTCTCCTTATTGCAGGTACTTAAACCTGAGCATGGCCAGCAGCTCTTCTTGCAGTAAAGAGAACCTTAAGAATATGTCTACCAGATAATAAGGTCCCAGCTGAGCCTCTGTTTCCTTTCCTGCTGCAGGTATTTAAGCCTTGGTGTGAACAGACACTCTTCTAGCTGATCTGAGGAACATGTACGCCGGTTAAGAACTGGACTCAGTGTACATCTCCCTTCTGGTTGCAGGTGTTTAACGCTCAGGAGGATGGCCAATGTAATGTATTGAAACGATTACATGATGAGTGTACATCTCGCTTCTGGTTGCAGGTGTTTAACACTCAGGAGGATGGCCAAAGGTGGAGGTCTTTTGGCAAGAGTTCAAAGACTCAGGCTGCGGTCACACACACGAAATAATCCACTTTCAATCCACTTTCAGTGCACTTTCCAACTGGATTTTACTGTGTGAACTGGCAAAATCCAGTTTGAAAGTGCATTGAAAGTTGATTGAAAGTCTCTTGATAGCCAGTTTGGTGTAGTGGTTAAATTTGTGGACTCTAATCTGGGAGAACCAGGTTTGATTCTCCACTCCTCCACTGGCAGCTGCTGGATGACCTTGGGCAAGCCATAGTCCTGTCAGAGCTGTTCTCTCAGGAGCAATTCTTGAAAGAGCTCTCTCAGCCCCACCTACCTCACAGGGTGTCTGCTGTGGGGAGGGGAAGGAATAGCAGTTTGTAAGCCCCTCTGAGATTCTAAGTGAAGGGTAGGGTATAAATCCAATCTCTCCTCCTCCTCCTTGATTCTTAGTATGAAGCTTGTGGCTTTGATTGAGCCAGTCCAAAAGCAGCCCATGATATAGTATATTGTCCTCTTTTCCCTCCATTCATCAATTTAAATTGTATTTTTGTAAATCATTTTGGTTCCCACTGGGGAGAAAAGGTGTGGTAAAACACTTAAATAACTAACTAAATAAAACTGCATTATAGTCCGCAAATAATCTTCCATCTGGATAGTATTGCCAAGCCTCTAGTGTGGGGAGGGGATTTGGGGCACCTAGGTCCCACAGTTTGCAGCAGTGGGAGAAAAGTTAAAAGAAATGCAGCCTCATGTTCTTACCACAAGTTTTTACTGGAACTGACAAAGGGTAGATCTAGGAATTGCTGGAAACTCTATGGTGAAGGGTAGGGTATAATCATTCCTGTTACAAGTTTCTGTTCACCATGATAACTACATGTTAACTATAGCCATATAAATCTTTCTTGCAGTGGTTCGAGTGTCAGACTAGAATCTGGAGATCCAGGTTGGAATCCCCACTCTGCCATGGCAGTTAATTCACTGGGTGGCCAAGGGCCAGTCACTCTCTCTCCCAGCCTAGCCTACTTCAAAAGGTTGTTGTTGTGACAATAAAATGGAGGTGGGGGAATGTGGTTGCAATTCACTTTGGGGAGAACAGCAGAGCACAAATATGTAAATAAATTACATATTGTTCGGTATGGTGAAGGATTCTGTGTTAAAGGAACTCCGTCTTGAGTCAACTTGTCTCACAAGTTCTGTTGTTGATTCAGCTCCATTGAAAGCCACACAGGCAGAGGTTATACGGGGACTCAAAAAACATCCTCATTTCCTTGCCTTTTTAGCAAAACTAGGAAGGTTGTCAAGTGCTGGCTATAATTCGTAGCTGGTGGGTGGGCTCCCTTGAGTTGGAGGCACATCAAATGCCTTGGGCCCCTGTATTGTTAATTCTTCCATGTCTTAAACAAAATCTAGTCGTACAGAAGCGTGCCTTAAGACTCCTCAAGCTTGAACATTTTTGGCTGTTTTCACTTCTAAGAAAGAGAAGAAGCTTTCAGAGTTGTTCTGCTGTGCACCGAATGGAACAGATTAATGTTTCCTGGCAGTTTTCTTTTTTTAAAAAAAACAAGCTTGTCTAGCAAAGAGACCTTAGGTCCTTCTAATTCAAGCCCTGCCTTCATCAACAGAGTAAATCACCATTAATTGAAGATGCTGGGTGCTTCAGAATATTGTGACACAACGAATTAGCCAGGCCGAATCTTCTCAAGAGTTCATTAAGCAATTATACCCTCTCTCCCCGTAATCTGATTGTTTTGCAAATCTTATGTGGAAATCACAAGATTTACCTCCCAAAAAATTAAATCCCAGTTATTTGAGCATGGCAACGGCATGACGGAGAAAAACCTAAAGTGGTTGGTTCAAGCTACAGAGTCCTGTGTCTTTTTGAATCATTTTCACATGGCACTTTAATTAGGAAATCCACACTGTTGAACTCGAGCTAATACCCTCCAGGCTAACTGACGTGCTTTCTTCTTCTGCTCCCTGGGTTTTTGGGAGTGAAGTCCGAAATGTTATTTATATGGAATCAATGAAAGGTCTATTTCACAGTACACTACAATAAAACACAGCAGGACCAGCATTGAATTTACCCAAAGTACCCTAGGCAAAGCATGCTATTCTGATAGGGTAATGCTTTCCATCATATGTTGTTTGACTGAGATATTCTAGGAGACCTAACAGATGTATACTTTTAAATATTTTCTCATCTGTGTTGTTTATTTTCATCCTTTTTCTGGCATTGAAATTCTATTTTTATCCACTGTATTTCCTATTTTGTAAACCACTTTGGATAATAATTGGGGAGAAAAGTGGGAGAGAAATACTAAAATAAATAAACCTTTGGTATCAACCTTTCAAAATTTTCTGTTAAAAGAAACACCTCCCACTATACACATAAAGTCAAATGTGTTAACAAATGGGAGGAATCTTTCTGTCTTTTCGATTTACAATATATAAAGTACAATAAGATATTATGCACGCATACATTCTCAGGATCAGGAATAGGGGTGTGCATCTGTATATTTTCCAAGCTAAAATTATACCCCGAATTTGCTGTTTGGGAAATCTGAAATGTGAGTTGTCTGAGTTGGCAAAAGACACTCCTGAACTTTTAGGATTCTTGAAATCTGTATTCTGAAATATCAGGATTTTTTTTCCAGCTTGGGTAGAGCTGGCATCTATCGATCTACCATCTTGAAAGGGATTTCCAACATATTATAAATACTCCTGAAATTCCAGCATAACTGTCTGAAATACTGGAAAAAAGATTAAAACAAGAATTCTTGAAATATGTACCCCTAGTCAAGATCCTGACCAACAGACCTGTTAAACTAATGCTGTCAAGGGGTCAGTCAACTTGCCAGTTAGGTAAATTTGGTCAAATATTGCCCTGATCTGAGTGTCCCAGGCTAGCCTGATCTTGTCAGATCTCAGAAGCCAAGCAGGGTCAGCCCTGGTTAGTATTTGGATGGGAGACCTACAAGGAATACCAGGGTTGCTATGCAGAGGCAGGCAATAGCAAGCCACCTCTGAATGTCTCTTGCCTCGAAAATCCTTTGGGGCTGTCCTAAGGTGGCTGTGACTTGATGGTACGGATGCCAGTACCCACGTGGGGGCTGGGAATCCCCTGATTTTGTGGGGGCCCCAAGAGCTACACCCTGTGAGATTTAAAGGGGCCTACAGCTGATGGGTGGGAGTATGTGGTCCACCAATCAGCTGGAAGGCCCTTTAAATCTTGCAGGAGGCAGGGAGATGGGCTGCCGCCAGCTGCATGCCTGAACACCAGTGGCAAATTTGCCTCTTGGAGTTCAGGAATGCATGGCCCCTGTTTCTTGTAAACAGCATTTAAAAGGTCCCTTTAACTGCTGTTTGCAAGAAGTGGGGTGGGTCATAGAATCATAGAGTTGGAAGGGACCTTAGGGTCATCTAGTCCAACCCCCTGCACAAGGCAAGAAATTCACAAATACCTCTCCCTCCACACCCACAGTGACCACTGTTCCACGCCCAGAAGATGACAAAAAACCTTCAGGATTGCTTTCTGACCCCGAAGTGGCAATCAGCATTTCCCTGGGCATGTAAAAAAGGGCCACAAGAGCTAAGCACTGAGGCAACCCTTCCTGCCTTCCCTCTCATGATCTGCCTAAGTTCACAGAATCAGCATTGCTGTCAGATGGCCATCTAGCCTCTGGTTGGAAACCTCCAAAGAAGGAGAGCGCACCACCTCCCGAGGAAGCCTGTTCCACTAAGGAACCACTCTAACTGTCAGGAAGTAGTTCCTAATGTTTAGCCGAAAACTCTTCTGATGTAATTTCAACCCGTTGGTTCTGGTCTGACCTTCTGGGGCAACAGAAAACACACCATCCTCTATATGACAGCCCTTCAAGTACTTGAAGATGGTTATCCTATCACCTCTCAGTCGTCTCCTCTCCAGGCTAAACATACCCAGCTCCTTCAACCTTTCCTCATAGGACTTGGTCTCCAGCTCTCCTCTGGACACGTTCCAGCTTCTCTATATCCTTCTTAAATTGTGGTGCCCAAAACTGAATACAGTACTCTAGGTGAGGTCTAACCAGAGCAGAGTAAAGTGGTACTATCACTTTGTGTGATCTGGACACTATACTTCTGTTGATACAGCCCAAAATCGCATTTGCCTTGCCCCCCCCCTGTCCCCAGCCGGCAAAGAAGAATGACCTGGCAACCCTACTTGGCGGCACTTTCCACCACCATTCCATGAAGTAAGAGGGTGTCTTCATGAAAGCAGTTCCCTACTTTGAAAAAGCACGATATGGGATCCTGCTGCCCAACCCCACATGCACACATAGCTTCCAACTTAGCATACACTCCTGCAATTTTCTCCACATTGCGACGCTCTGCTTTCTCAATAGGGTTGCCAAATGGCACTCACCTCCTTGGTGGGGGACTCCTGGGCAGCTCCTGGTGCCCGCGCGCACCGAATCTACGTCACCCGGATGTGACGTCATGACGCTGGGCACGCTGGGGGCAGGGCCACAGCCATTTGAGGGGAAAACTCTATGTTTTCCCCTCAAATGCCTGTGGCCCCGCCCCCAGCATGTGACATCACATCCGGGTGACGTGCACGCAGGGGTGGGGTTTCCCTCGGGGCCCGATTCCGCGGGGGTGGAAATCGGGCCTCCAAAGCGGGGGGAAATCCACCCCCCGGGGGGATTTGGCAGCCCTATTTCTCAATGCATTTCAGATGGATAGCAAAGTTCTCTATTGCAGTAAAATAAAGCGGAAGACCAATGGCGCTTTATAGATCAACAGAATTTATGACAACATAATTAATTGTGAGCCAGACCTCACTTCTGCAGATGCATAGGGAGTAGGACTGCCTGGCCTCCTACTATATTGGAAGGTCTCCTGCTGGCAGTCCTGTATTCCAACTGCTGCTTGGAGCAGTTGCAGGAGAGGTGTGTGTGTTTTAAATCAGTACAGATGTTACAATGTCACTTCCAGGGGAAACCAAGAAGTGACATAGTGTAGGTCTAGGAATTGTTGGAAACTCTATGGTTTCCCTCAGAAGTGACATAGCAACATAGCTGCCCTGAGCCCTCCTTGGCGGGGAAAAGAGTGGGATTAAAAAAAAAGAATAAAAAAATCAGCAATGTCGCATGCCCCCCCCCATCTGCCCGCCCCCAGCCTTCTCACCGGTTGCCAGGCTGAGCCTGGTAACAGTAACATGAAGTCAAAAATTATTTCTCACAGACTTTTATAGCTAAAATTAAAAGGGAAGGGGGGAGAGAAAATAAGGAGGAGGAGTGGAAGAGAGGGAACCTGTTGTTAATCTCGCAATAAATAATTCAAGCATAAATCTCTGTGAAAGGAACTGGAATGGATGCGGTGGTTACACTGAATTCGCAATTAAGCCACAGGGCCTGGCTTCTCCTGCTGGCCTTATGCTGCTGAAATTGTGTGGGGCTCTTTGAGAGTTCAGAATGAAGCCCAAAGTAAGCTCACACATCTACGATCATCACAGAATGCAAGCGGCGAAGGCTCATGAATGTTTCTGCTGCATTTGCTATGAGGATAAGCTCAGTCCCAAAGTCGCACCAAAGGATTTGGGCCACGATAGGATGTCCGTTGTGGGGAGGGGAAGGGAACAGAGATTGTAAGCTGCTCTGAGACTCCTTTGGGTAGTGAAGGGTGGGGTACAAATCCAATTTCTTCTTCTTCTTCTTCTTTTATGTTTATTTATATATTTCATTTTTATACCACTTCTCTTTCACTAAGAATTCGAAGCAGTTTACATCAATGAGCAATTACATCAATTCAAACAGGCACAAAAATAGCATATTAAATACCCACTAAATTCCTCTATAGCTGTATAAAACAAAACAAAACACTGTCATGCCTCCACCTCCTCTCACCGTTTCAGGGGACCTTGGCCTTGCTTTTCCCCAATGGTCAGGGGAGGTGGATCCTTCGCCCACCCTCCTCTCTGACCCACTGGTGCTCCTTGCTCTTTCTCTGTCTGGCTCAGAGCCACCAGCCATCTCCTCCCCAGCCTTGTTGGGCTTGCCCCCTTTTATAGCCTGGCTCCCCTGTGGGCAACCTGGGGATTTGACTAGATGGCTGGTCATTGGGCTGCCTCCTGTCCCAGGAGCTTAGGCGGGGTTGCTGCAGGGCCCAGGGGGCTGGTTGGGACAATATATAGAACCAATCTGATCCCAACCCTGAAACCATAGGGACCTCTACAAATAACACCCAAAATTACAGTACCCACATGCCAACTATACCTCACAACAGAGAAACATTACAAGCCAAAAGCACACTGGAATAATTCTGCCTTACCGAAAAATGTCACCAGGTCCCATTGGGTATGAATGTCTTCTGACAGTGAGTTCCAAGGGTGCCACTATCGTGAAGGCCCTCCCCCTGGTAGAAGAAACTCATACTGCCCTGAGACCCGGGACCCAGGAACACTACCATGTCCTGTGAAGATGAACAAAGGGAGTGGGGGGTGAGGGCATAACAGGAGAGGTGGTCCTGTGTATACGGGAGTCCCACACCATTAAGGGCTTTAAAGGCAAGAACCAACGCCTTGAATTGGATTTGGAACCTAATTGGTTCTTTTCTCACACCTTGGGGAACACAACCAAAGTTCTCGACCAATCCTCACGCAGCTGTTCCCCACGGAAGTCTCAGCTTTACTCCAAAGATTCCGCCGAATACTCCCGAATCCTATTACAAAAATTGATAACTGTTTTAAAGATTGGAAATGACACTTGGGCCAGCTTTTATTCTTGTTCACGCTGGCTTGAAACCTGCTTGAACACTTCCCATGAAGAACACAGAGACCCACAGATAAGAGAATCAGGCCACCAAATGCTAACATTTACAGGGAAAGGTTGCACTATTGATATTTCCTTTAATATTCGGTACCTCCCAGCTATTTATTTCCCTTTGAAGCTATATCTCCGCCGTCTCTGTCTCCCGATTATTAGTAACACCCACAGCTGGCCCACACACACAAAAAGTACCACGTTGCAACCCCATCTGTTCAGAAAGAGTGATGTGTAACTGCTCAATTTGGACAAAAGCTGCTTCATCATCGCACAAGATCCTAAATAGGACTCAGAAATAATGACACTCAGTTTCCACATTTAGATCCCAGGGAGAGAACATCCGTCTAGACAGATGGGTATCTGGATGGGGAAAGCAAGGACAGTGGAGAGGAGAGGGAATGAGGTGAGCTAAGAACACACCTTCATTACTTTCAGTCCCAAAGGAATGGTTGTCATGGACTGCCTTCTAGACAGGTGAAGGTGGCGAGGATGAGATGTGAAACCTCAGTGGACCTCGGGGGAAGGTGACGAGGATGAGATGTGAAACCTCAGTGGACAGTCTTCCCTGGGGAAAGGGTGGGAAAGTGGGGGGTGGGGAGGAATTAAGAAATGTAAAGTCATTGTGCTAGGCTAGGGATGCCAGCCTCCAGGTGAAACCTGGGGATACCCTGGAATTACAGCTCATCTCCAAACTACAGAGATCCAGTCCCCTGGAGAAGAGAATCATAGAATCCCAGAGTCGGAAGGGGTCCTACAGGCCATCTAGTCCAACCCCCTGCTCAGTGCAGGATCAGCCTAGAGCACCCATGACAACACTTTGTCCAGCTGCTACTTAAAGACTAGCAAGGAGGAGGAGCTCACCACTTTTAATGGATGCTTTGGAGGGTGAACTCTATGGCACTGTGTACCCCACCAAGGTCCCTCTCCTCCCCCGGCTCCACCCCCTAATCTCCAGGAATTTCCCAGCCTGGATCTGGCAACCATACCCTCCCATCCCATGCTGGTGGCTCGGGTGGTGGTGGTGGGAGAACCTGGCAACCCGATGATGGAATTTCCCAGGGAGCATTCCCAGGGACACATCATTGGGGATGGGCTGTGGCTCAGTGGTAGAACAGCTGCTTTCGCATGCCGAAGGACTCCCATTCAACCTTCAGCACCTCCACTTAGAGGGATCCGGTGGTGGATGATCTGAAAGACCCCCTCTGCCCGAGACAACTGCCAGTCAGAGCAGGCAATACCAGGGGTCATTTCGTAGAAAAAGAGCTAGGGGAACTCATTAGCATAACTCATTAGCATATGCCACACCCCCTGACATCACCGGAAGTGTGTCATAAGGCCACACACCCCGCCCCCAACGGTCCCGGCCACCGCCGCC
>NW_015165852.1:74346-82837 GCF_001447785.1 Gekko japonicus | reverse complement strand
GCGAGGCTTCGTCATGTGCCCCGCCCCCCGTACCTCACCCGGGGGAACTGCGATCCCCCACGATCCCCCCCCGAAATGACCTCTGGGCAATACTGAGCTTGAGAGAACTGGCTCAGCATAAGGCAACTTCAAGTATGTTCATTTGGGGAATATTCTCATGGCTCACTTTCCCACCTAGGCCCCCAGAAGCACTCCTGTCACCATTAGGGACAAATCTCGCCTTTTAGTCATGCTTTTACCATAGTATAGCCGTGTACAATAATGCTAGGAAGAGCTGAAGGCTTTAGCAAAAGAGGAAGACCCAACAGGAGATGGATTGATTCAATCAAGGAAGCCGCAGTCTTCAGTCTGCAAGATCTGAACAAGGCGATTAATGATAAGGATGTTTCAGAGGTCCTTAAATGTGTGTGTGTGTGTCAAGTGCTGCCAAGTCACAGCTGACTTCTGGGGACCCCGGCAAAGGGTTACCAAGGCAAGTGAGAAGTAGAGGTGGTTGGTCATTGCCTTCTTCTGCAGACACTTCCTTGGATGGCTTCAAGAGGGAATTAGATAAACATATGGAGCAGAGATCCATCAATGGTTATTAGCCACAAGGTCTTTACCTTTACCTATAGATAGTAACTTTGGGGCAAGTGATGCTCTATATTCTTGGTGCTTGGGGGGGGGTCAACAGTGGGAGGGCTTCTAGTGTCCTGGCCCCACTGCTGCTGCTAGTGTCCTGGCCCCAGTGCTGGACCTCCTGATGGCCCCTGGTATTTTTGGCCATTGTATGACACAGAGTGTTGGACTGGATGGGCCGCTGGTCTGATCCAAAATTGGCTTCTCTTATGTTCTTATGGTGGTCTCTCTTACAACTACTGAGCCTGCTTAGCTTTCAAGGTCTGAGAAGATCGGCCTCTACCATGCCACCTTCCCTCCCAGGTCCTTAAATATGTTTGCTGTAAGTTGGAAGCAACTTGATGGCACATATCACACTCACACACACACAAATAGTCATGTATGGGACATTAGTATCAGAACCTGTCCATGCCCAGCCTTATAACAGAATGTGATTTCTTCATCCCTGAAGGATCTTTCTACAGACCACTCCCATGGACCTCTGTGAGTTAGGAACCTCAGCAGGGAGTTCCAAGAAAATGCCATCCAGGTCATGGTAGGTTCAGGGAAGAAGGGAACACCCAACTGAATGGAACCTGTCTATCTTTGGACCCTGCACCATCATCCCTGGTTCCCTGAGAACAAAGAAAACAACAAATCGTAACCCTACTTAGGACCTAAGGAGCTGAACCTTGGTAGTATGTTGCTCTAGTGGCTTGCTTGGCCTGCTCTTCTTCCAGCCTAAATTCTTCTCTTCAGGTTCCTATCCTTTATCCTGCCTATCACCATTCTTAGACAGCTCCTGTGCTGATCTGATAGCTTTAGTATCATGAGTGACTGAGCCAGTTTTGTGTAGTGGTTAAGTACGCAGACTCTAATCTGGGAAAACCAAGTTTGATTCCCCATTCCTCCACTTGCATCTGCTGGATGACCTTGGGCAAGGCATAGTTCTGACAAGAGCTGTCCTTAGCCCCGCCTAACCCAGAGGGTGTCTGTTGTGGGGAGGGGAAGGGAAAGGAGTTTGTAAGCTGCTCTGAGACTCCGAGTGAAGAGCAGGGTATAAATCCAATCTCTCTCTTTCTTTCTTTCTTTCTTTCTTTCTTTCTTTCTTTCTTTCTTTCTTTCTTTCTTTCTTTCTTTCTTTCTTTCTGCATTTGTATCCTGCTCATCCCGTGAGCAGGCCTCAAGGTGGGTCACTTCATATTTCAACAGTTACAATAAAGTTTAAAAACACAATATAAACATTTTAAATCAGTGGTTACAGCTTACTGGTGAAAATTCCGACCCATTAGTACAGATGCAAATGGCCAGTTACTGATGGAGTAGGTAGATGGGAGACAGCAACCTTGGGGAGGCCATGTGTGGACGCCCGCTGCCTCAGCCAAAAGTCTGGTGGAACTGCTCTGTCTTGCAGGCCTTGTAGAACTGAATAAGATCCCACAGGGCCCTGATCTTGACGGGGAGCATGTTCCACCAGATGGGAGCGAGGGCAGAAAAGGCCCTAGCCCTGGCCAAGGCTAGACGGACAACCTTTGGGCCGGAGATGTTGATTATTAGGGTGTAAAGCTCTTCAAGGCATATACAGGAAGAGGTGGTCCTTTAGGTATGTTGGTCCCAGGCTTTGAAGGTTATTACCAGCACCTTGAAGCGGATCTGGTACTCAACTGGTAACCAGTGCAGCTGGCAAAGCACATGCTGAATGTGAGCCCACACAGGCATCAATGTCAGCAGGTGCGCTGCCACATTTTGCACCAGTTATAATTTCCGGATCAGTCTCAGGGGTAAGCCTGCGTAGAGCGAGTTGCAGTAATCAAGCCTGGAAGTGACCATTGCATGGATCACCGTAGCTAGGTCTTGGGGGGAGAGATAGGGCTTCAGTAGCCCGATCTGTCTAAGATGGAAAAATTGTGTCAAGCTGGAACAGGAGATTTACAGCACTGGTGTTTCCAGAGGTGGTTCTATATCTGATACTGAGCAGGGGGTTGGACTAGATGGCCTGTATGGCCCCTTCCAACTCTGTGATTCTATAATTCTATGATTGAAGCTAAGGTGTTTTCACCCTGTATGGAAAATACCCTCAACATGCTGTTCAGTTGTGAGGGGAGCGTGCTGACTTTCCATGTGGCTTGTTTTAATAGCTTGATTTTTTAAATTGTGGTTTTTAATTGTACGCCACCTTGAGCAGGACCTTGAAGAGGCAGTATAGGAACATCCTAAATCAATATATATCATCCCAATATTCTCTGAGTGTTAGGGTTGCCAAGTCCATCTTCCACCCCCAGCGGGGGACTTTGGGGGCATTCCTGAAGGGGACGGGGCATCCCCGACATAATGACATCCCATTGGGGACGTCCGCCCCCCCCCCGCTCGTGCGCCAGATCTCCAGAAACAGCAGTTCCCTGCACTTAAAGGAGCTGGCATTTCCCTTTTAAATGCAGGAGCCAGCGTTTCCCCTTTAAGAGCAGCCACGTTTCCCTTTTAAGAGCACGAAGCTGGCATTTCCCTGCAAGCTTGCGGAGATCAGGCTTGGGAGGAAACACGGGTTCCACACACTTAAAGGGAGAGAGATGGGTTGCTGTGGGTGTTGGGGGTGGGGCTTCCCCCGCCGGCCATGTGGCCGGAGGCAGGTAGAACCCCCCCCCAAAAAATGGGGGACCCCTGGCAAACCGGGGGGTTTGGCAACCCTACTGAGTGTTTGAATACTCACTGAGTAGTTCAGACGTGTATCTAAGGTAAAAGTAAAGGGTGGCATTGAGTCACAACCGACTCATGGTGACCTTCTGAAGTTCCACCTCGTGGAGTTTTCAAAGCAAGAGATGAGCAGAGGTGGTTTGCCATTTTGTACTATCCATATTTGATTCCAGTATTTGACAGGTTACATTTGGCAGTGTTTTGGATGGCATTATTAATGACTAATGGTTATTAGTAATGGTGTTAGCATTTAGTGATGTTTGAGTGGTTATTAGTCATGGCATTAGCATTGGTAGCATTTAATAGCTCATGCGCAGCACTCGTGTATTTGGCAGTTTCGGTGAATGACATGAAGTGTTATGGCATACTTGATGGGATTTGACAACCAGCAAGCATACAACAGAATTTAATGTTTGACTTCAAAGCACATGCTGCTAAACAAAATCGGAAGTGACTCTTTCTCCAATGGACAGAGGACATATAAATCAATGGTGCGACCTCATCTGGAATACTGTGTGCAATTCTGGTCACCACACCTTAAAAAGGAAATTATAGCTTTGGAAAAAGTACAGAAAAGGGCAACTCGAATGATAAAATGGTTGGAACACTTTCCCTATGAGGAAAGGTTAAGGCGCTTAGGGCTCTTTAGCTTGGAGAAACGACGACTGAGGGGTGACATGATTGAGGTTTATAAGATTATGCATGGGAAAGAGCAGGTAGAGAAAGAGGTACTTTTCTCCCTTTCTCACAATACAAGAACTCATGGGCACTCCATGAAATTGCTGAGCGGTCGGGTTAGAACGGATAAAAGGAAGTACTTCTTCACCCAAAGAGTGATTAACACTTGGAATTCACTGCCACAGGAAGTGGTGGCGGCTACAAGCATGGACGGCTTCAAAAGGGAATTAGATAAGCATATGGAGCAGAGGTCCATCAGTGGCTATTAGCCACAAGGTATAGATAGGGACTCTGGGGCAAGTGATGCTCTGCCATCTTAGTGCTTGGGGAGGGTCAACAGTGGGATGGCTTCTAGTGTCCTGGCCCCACTGCTGGACCTCCTGATGGCACTGGTATTTCTGGCCACTGTGTGATACAGAGTGTTGGACGGGATGGGCCTTTGGCCTGATCCAACATTGGCATTTCTTATGTTCTTATGTTCTTATGACATTCAATACATACACTGTGCCTGAGGTGTTGAACTCATTTGTCACAAGGGTCGGATCAGACATACATGTCACTTTATTGGGCAGGGCCATGTGTGCCATAAACATAATGTCAGGTACCAGAGATGTAAACTGTATAAAGGACAGCAGCTGATAAGCTCTAAGTTGGTGTGTCCTCACTGCAAGGCTCCATTGCAAAGGAAAGCCCAGATGTGCAGACTGGAGTGCCAGCGGTGCAGCACCGGGCAGACGCTCCCATGGCGCTTGACTGCCGCTGCAGATGAGGTTGTTCTGCCATGCCACAATAGGAGTGGCTCCACCCACTCCCTCCCTTGCACTAGCTGCTCGCGGGCTGCATAAAAGCCCTGGGCGGGCCAGTTCCACCCCCAGGCCTTATGTTTGACACCCCTGCTCTATGTGCCATGGTAGCCCAGTACTCTTTCACAATTACAAAAGTAGGTTACTGAGCAGAGAATGGGAAGAAGCCATCCGCCGGGGAGGGATACTGAACAACAGCCAGTGTGAAGTAGGGGTGAGACTGTTGGGACAGCATCCGGGAGACCCAGGTCCAAATCCCCACTTTGCCATGGAAGCTCCCTGGGGGACCTTTGGCCAGTCGCACACCTCTCAGCCTAACCTACCTCACAGGGTTGTTGTGAGGATAAAACAGAGGAGAGGAGAAGGACTGAAGCTGCTTTGGGATCCCACTGGGGAGAGAGAGGCCCAGTGTAAATGAAGTAAATAAAATTAATAAATATAGAAGAGAACAACACAGAGTGACCTCAGTGGTGTCTCTGTTTCAAATGATCCATTTCATTTAATTTATATCCCACCATTTAGTATATATGCCACCATCAAAGCCAACGCACAGGGCTCCTAGGAAATCTCCAGTCTGCAAAAATCTTACATCTTTGCTTTAAACATGACACTTCAAGTCATAGGGGTTCATCAAAGGGGAGGTGTCAGCCGCATGCTTCTCACCTCCCCCATAAAAGAAATTCCACGCTCACAAGATATCATAGAAAAGAGCAAGAGTCCAGTAGCGCCTTAAAGGCTAACAAAATATGTGGCCGGGTAGGAGCTTTTGTGCGGGCGGTTGGAGGGTAAACCCCCGCTTTGGAGGCCACCGCGGAATCAGGCCCCGGGGGGAACTCCACCCCCCGAAGTGCCCCCCGAAGTGCAACCATGTTGACCACATTGGGGGCGTGGCCTGGATCGTCGGAGGGAAAACTCTATGGTTTTCCCTCCGATGATTGTGGCCACGCCCTCAACGTGGTTGACGTCACACGTCACATCCGGAGAGAGCTCCCGGAGCCTGGCGAGGCTCCCCCGCCGGTGAGGTTTTTTTTACTTGGCAACCCTACTTCGGATAGCAGTGACTCATGAAATCTCAGACCCTGCCACATGTTTTGTTAGTCACATATTTTGTTAGTCTTTAAGGTGCTACTGGGCTTTTGCTCTTTCCTACTGCTACAGACTGCTATGGTGCTGGAGAAGACTCGAGAGAGAGATATCAAATCAGTCAATCCTAAAAGAAATCAACCCTGACTGTTCCCTGGAAGGCCAGATCCTGAAGCTGAAGCTCAAATACTTTGGCCACCAAATGAGAAGGGAGCACTCACTGGAGAAGACCCTGATGCTGGGAAGGATTGAAGGTCAAAGAAGAAGGGGACGGCAAAGGATGAGATGGTTAGACAGTGTCATAGATGCAACGAACATGAAATTGAACAAACTTCAGAGGACAGCGGAAGACAGGTGGGCCTGGCGTGATGTGGTCCATGGGGTTGCGAAGAGTCGGACTCGACTGTGCAACTGAACAACAACTGCTACAAACAGACTAACACGGCTACCCATCTAAGAAATCTGTAAGATACAATGTGCTGACAAGATCAGGCAGAACTCTTCTGCCTGGTATGTACTTTTTATATGTAGTAGGTTGTTTTTTTTTTAACTGGAGAACCATGGGATTCCCCATCTGTAGCTTGCTGTAGTACAGATAGGCTTGCCACCTCTGATTTGGGAAAATCCTGGAGATTTGGAGGTGGAGACTGTGGAGGGTGGGGTTTGGGAAGGCGAGGGACTTCAACAGAGTATGCCATAGAGTCCACCCTCCAAACCTGCCATTTCCCTCAGGGAAACTGACCTCTGTAGACTGACGGTCACTTGTAATTCTGGGAGATCTCTGGGCCCCACCTGGAGGGTGGCAGCAGCATTCCTTCTAAGCTGAGTTAGTGTGAGCTAGTTCACTGCTTTTCACCTCTGATTTGGGAAATTCCTGGAGATTTGGAGGTGGAGACTGTGGAGGGTGGGGTTTGGGAAGGCGAGGGACTTCAACAGAGTATGCCATAGAGTCCACCCTCCAAAGCTGCCATTTCCCTTAGGGAAACTGACCTCTGTAGACTGAAGGTCACTTGTAATTCTGGGAGATCTCTGGGCCCCACCTGGATGTTGGCAACCCTAGGTACAGTCCAGGAAAAGCTGTAACTCTTGATCTGGGCTCTCAGCAGTAGAGTGCCGGTGGGGAGGGACATAATATCGATTTTTAACATAAACCTTTTCCGTTCCACTGATTATCTCCTTTTGTACACAATCCGCTGATGTCAATAAACTGACAGTGGAAACGAATTCAGAGTTGGATCTTGTAAACAGAAAGGGGTCCTTTAATGAACTGGTTTTATGCTCGATATGAATAATGCAGCCAAGCAATGCCCGTTCACTTCTTCCCTAAACATAAAGCCTTCTCCCCCCGCCCCCCGCCATGTAATCATTTTGCTTTCTTCTATTCCACATAAACTGATTTTTTTTTGTATTCCAAAAGGGGGGAAGAAGAAGAAACAACAAAACCAGTGGTTTGCCTTGGTGTCTTTGTATTCACCCCCAACAATTGCATCCCATTCATTTCAGAAAGAGATACGAAAGATTTTCCCCCCTTTTAATAACACAGCGTACCAAAAGCACTGTGTTGTTCCTTAGCGCACAGAGAGGACAGAGCAAACCCCAGAGGCCTGTATTAGGCTGCGGACCATAAACCGCAGAAAGAGCAGAGAGGGATCTTCCCTGAGGCAGCATCCCCTTCCTGGAACTTAAAGCACAACTCAGCAGAGAACTTCGGAGACAGAGAAAAGCTCACAGCAGGAGCATTCCTTTCTGGAGGTCAAAGAAGCAGGCGACTGGAAGGGAGAGGGAAATTATTTCGAAAGAGGGAAAAGAGGCCTATGTGGCTGATTTGCGGTTGCCTGCGATTGTGTGTGTGTGTTTGTGTGTTGCATTTTGTGACTGCAACCATCAAAATCGCTTACCGGATGCCGAGCTATTAAAGAGTAAAAGGTAAAAATTCCCCTGCTCGAAAGCCAGTCGAATCCGACTCTAGGGTTTCCGTGGTCATGTGGCTGGCACGACTAGACACCAAGGCGCACGGAACGCTGTTACCTTCCCACCGAAGTGGTACCTATGTATCTACTTGCAATTTCTTGCTTTCGAACTGCTAGGTTGGCAGGAGCTGGAACTAGAGACGGGAGCTCACTCCGTCATGCGTCAACTCGGGTCTCGAACTGCTGAACTACTGACCTTCCACAGCCTGCAGTTCAGCGTCTTAACCACTTCGTGTTTAAAAACCCATGGGATCCATGGGACCCAAGGCGGCTTACCTCGTTCTCCTCTCCTCTGTTTATACTCACAGCAACCCCGCGAGGTAGACAAGGCTGAGAGTCAGCGTGGAGAGAGAGCGTGGTGTAGTGGTTTCAGACTATCTGGGAGACTGAGGTTCGAATCCTGCCTCTGAAATATGATGTTGGGCATTCAAGTTAGTTGGAGATGCTAGCTATTTCCTTATTGAGACATTTTCATTTGGCCATTCATGGGGGTTCCAGGCATCCTACATCAACAGCGACACACCCAGCAAACTAGGGTTGCCAGCTTTGGGTCGGGAAATACCTGGAGAATCGGGGGTAGAGCCTGGAGAGGCCACTTTGGGAGCTGGAAGATGGACTCTATGGCATCTATACCCCACCAAAGTCCCTCCCCTCCCCAAACCCCACCCT
>NW_015165852.1:36830-74261 GCF_001447785.1 Gekko japonicus | reverse complement strand
TAAGAACACTCAAAATCAAATTAAGGTGGGGGGGGGGGGTTCACACCGGCTGGGTAAAAATGGCGTATGGTTATACATATCCCATTCAAAAGTTTTAACAGAAAGGGAAATGAGAAAAAATAGAGGGGATGAAAAGTGTCATCTAATCATGCACTAAAATAGAAACAAATGGCAGCCGGGGGTGGGGGGTGTTAGATCGCGCTAACAAAGGACTCGTACAGTGATTCAGCAAGTGATTCAGCTTTATTGGAAGTAATTATCGGGCGCAAAAATCCCCAGTAGCGGCTTGTGGTCAGTGACCAGCAAAAATCGTCTGCCAAAAATAAAATCATGGAACTTTTTGACAGCCGCTACCAACGCCAGACCCTCCTTGTCTATCTGGGCATAGTTCCGCTCTGCCGCAGATAGTGATCTAGAATAAAAAGCGATAGGCGCTTCGCTCCCATCAGGCATCAGATGGCTTAAAACTGCGCCTACTCCAAAAGGTGAAGCGTCAGCAGCTAACACCAGGAGCTTGTGTTCATCATAATGCGTGAGTACGGCATTAGATGTCAGCAGCTCCTTGACTCCCACAAAAGCCTTTTCCTCGGCCTGCCCCCACTTCCATTTTGCCTCCTTGTGCAAAAGCGCGTGCAAAGGGGCCGCCACTGATGCCTTATGCGGTAAAAACGCATGATAAAAATTCAGGAGTCCTAAAAAGGATTGGAGCTCCTTCTTACTCACCGGCCTGGGGGCGTTTTGGATTGCAGATACCTTCTCATCCGTGGGGTGGACTCCCTCTGCGTCAATGCGAAACCCCAGGAAGTCCACACTTTCCACCCCGAGCGTGCATTTTGAGCGCTTAACTCTGAGACCGGCATTTTGAAAACGCCTGAGGACCTCTTTAACCCGGTCCAGTAGTTCCTGTTCAGACCCGCCCGCAATCAGCACGTCGTCAAAATAGGGCACTGTGCCAGGTACCCCCCTTAGTAGACGTTCCATGAGGCCCTGAAAAATCCCAGGTGCTACGTTGACCCCGAATTGCAGCCTGTTCACTTTAAAAGCCCCTTGGTGGGTTACAATTGTTTGGGCCTCGGCAGCCTCCGGGGTGACAGGCAACTGCTGGTATGCCTGGGCCAGGTCAAATTTGGCGAAAATCTTGCCACCCCCCAGGGAAGCCAAAATGTGGCTTATTACCGGGACCGGGTACGAATGTTGCTGCAGCGCCTTGTTAATCGTACATTTGTAATCGGCGCATAGTCGTATGGACCCATCTGATTTGACAGGGGTTACGATCGGGGTCTCCCATTTGCTGTATGGTACTGGCTCTAAAACCCCTTGCTCAACTAGTTTGTCAATCTCTTTTTCCACCTTATGTTTGAGAGACACAGGTACTTTCCGATACTTCAACCTAATAGGTTTGACTGACGGATCTAAGTCAAACGCAACCGGGGGGCCCTTGTACCTCCCCAACCCTTCGGCAAATACATCAGGGAACAGGTCGTACAGCATGCCCCATTTATTTTCAGACATCCTGTTAATCCCAGAAATACCAATGCCCAATGGCTCAAACCAATCTAACCCTAGCAGGTTAACCCGGTCTCCCTCTGCAATCAGGAATGACAGTTTAACACATTTCCCCTTATACTCAACAGTAACAGAGTCCCGTCCGGCCAAGGGAATTCGGTTGCCCTGGAAGTCGGACACTCTGGTTCCCGCAGGCTGGAGCCGCCGCCGGCTTCGGTTCGGGAACAACTGGCGCCAGGACGCGGCAGAAATCACCGTCACGGACGATCCTGAGTCCACCTCCATTGTACAGGGTCGGCCGTCGAGGAGTGGAGTCACGGTGATCTTGCCCTGGCTGCTGGTGCGATTTACGGCCGATGCGCTCGACAAGGTCGCCGTCAACTGGCAGCTTGCTTCCGATGCTGAGGAACGGGTCTTGCCTTGGGTGCTGACTGGAGTGCCCCTCTGCGCTGACCGGTTGTTAGTTGAGGGATCCTTCTTTGCTGATCTGCAGACTCTGGCCAGATGACCACGCCGCCCACACGCTCTGCAGTCGACATCACGAGCCCAACAGGAGTCGCGCTGGTGTTTCCCGCCACAACCGGAGCAAGGCTTGACGTTGGTAGTCTTCGCTGGGGTCCGCTTGCCTCGAACCGCGTTGACGTCATCATCCGCGTCTTCGCCCTCGCTGTCTCGTTGAGCGTGTATACTGGGCTCTGCCACCCGCTGGCGGACCTCCTTCGTGGACTTCTCCGCTGCTTCCGCGGCCACGGCCTCTTCGTAGGCCACTGCCCAGGTCAGGGTGGTGCGGGCGAACAGCCTCTGTTGCAGCCTTTCATCTTTGAGACCGCAGACGAGACGGTCTCTGAGGGCTTCCTCCACGTTGTGGAAATTACATGGCCGTGCGGCTTTGCGAAGGGCCGCCACGAAATCTGCGATGGTCTCGCCTCCGGCCTGGTTCCGCTTGTAAAAAGCGTGCCGGCAGGCGATCTCCGACGGTTGTGGAGAATAGTGAGCCTTAAGCTTCTCCGTGATGTCAGCGTAGGTGACAGTCTTTATATCAGTTGGGGCCACCAACGACCTGGCTATGTCGAAGGTCCCCTTCCCGCAGGAACTCAGGAGGCATGCTCGTTTCTTCGCCTCATCGGTGATGTCGTGGGTCTCCAGATGGAACTCGAACCTGGACAGGTAGGAGTCCCAGTCTTCTGAGGAGGGTTCGAAGCACTCGAACTTCTGGCTTCCAGCCATCGGGGGAGACTTGGGCACCGGAGCTGGTGGCGCCTCCGCCGGATCGGCTGCTGTGCTCTGCTCGCTTTCTTCCGAGTCCGAAGTGTGGATGTCCGCAGGGCTGCCTACCTGCTCTAACATCCCACCTTCGTCGCCAATTGTTAGATCGCGCTAACAAAGGACTCTTAGAGTGATTCAGCAAGTGATTCAGCTTTATTGGAAGTAACGAGCAAGCACTAACTCAGTAAGAAACCAGAACAGAAAACAGTGGGAGCTTATGCTCCTTTTAAACATAACCGGGCTAATGTAGCCACGCCTATTTACAAATAACAACCAATGAGATTGCTAGAATAAAGACCAATGGGAGTCTTTCCCTCCTAGGGAATGGTATCGTTCTGATTGGTCGCTGTTACGAAGCGACCAATAGGAAGTTCGCTCAGAGGAGCCCTGGTCTGGCTCGAAGCTTAACATGGGAGTCCTATGAGGTGCTTCATGTAATCATTTCAATACATTACAGGGGGGATGCATCTCTGTGTCTCTAAATATCATCTGTAAGCTCTTTGGGATAGAAATGTTCGGGGGGGGGGGATAGCAGCAGTGAGGAAGCACACAGGAAGGCAGCTGCTACCGCCTCCCCTGCCTCAGATGGCAAAACGTTGTTGAAAGGTCCTACCGGGAAATCCCAGCATTTCACCAATAAAAACTGGGACGTGCTTGTGACACCTCTGTTCTTATCCCACATCTATGGCTATCTTGAGCCCACTGACACACGGCTGGTCTGATACATCTGCTGTACGCTGCGTTCCTTTAATCTGCAATAGAGGTGGGAAAAGTCATTGTGCCAACTGCATGCTGTCAATTTCTGGAAGTGATCTCATCAAGTCTGTGGGATGCTCTAGGATCCCCCAAAGTCTATGGTAAAAATGCATCGCCGCCCTCTCCTTCTCCTGCTAGGTCAGCCCTAGAAAAAGCAGTGGTGGGGGGGGGGGGGGGGTTGAGGTGGGAAAAGTCATTGTGCCAACTGCATGCTGTCAATTTCTGGAAGTGATCTCATCAAGTCTGTGGGATGCTCTAGGATCCCCCAAAGTCTATGGTAAAAATGCATCGCCGCCCTCTCCTTCTCCTGCTAGGTCAGCCCTAGAAAAAGCAGGCTCATGGGGTCATGCATGTACTGTTCATGTGCATGCCTCTACATGGATATGAAGTAGAGATATGATTTATCCATTCCATCTATGCAAACCATAGAGTATGGCAATTCCTGGAGCTACCTTCCACATTGGCTTTCCAGCAACACTGCTTTTTAAACACACACACACAGCTTAGAGGGGTAGTGGACAACAGGAGTCCCCCCTCCCTTGACTGGAGCCTTGGCAGGCCTAGTTAAAACTGACTGCCCTAAGAGGCGTCTGCCACACCGTGGCGTAGAAAAAAGATTGAATAAAGAACACAAAAATAATAAATACATTAGAATAAATAAATATTGTTTGATGTATGTATATATATTTCTTTTTGCTCTCATGAACCTCTTCGGTTCCCTGTGGGGATACAAATGGGAGAAAGATATTAAAACAAACCAATTAATTAAATTACCAGAACCTAATGAGAGATATTTTAAAATGACAGCACATTATTTGATATATTTCCCTTTTTTTCCTTTTCTTTTGCAACTGGAAGGTATTTCTAAGGCTATCATATCAGGAGTCATTTGAAGTTAAAGCACCAAAGTCGCAGGGCTTAATGTAAGGTGCCAGCAGTCTATGCGATTCTGTGGACCTCGAGTTCCTGAGGAAAGGTCAGCGGCTGAGCAGCACAGCTGAGGAGACAGAGCCTGCCTGTCCCCTGGGGACACCGTCATTTTCTTCTCATGAGGAAAAGTATGCTTTAGAGAGTTGACCAGGGGGAAAAATACCCCTCCAAAAAAATAATATTGTATGGAGTACGGCAGCTTTTATGAATTACGTCTACCAGAGGTTTTTTTCTCTTGAGAAGAAGAAGAGATTGGATTTATATCCTGCCTTCACACCCGAAGGAGTGTCAGAGCAGCTTACAATCTCCTTTCCCTTTCTCTCCCCACAACAGACACCCTGTGAGGTAGGTAGGTCTCAAGAACTGTCCTTGAGAGAACAGCTCTGAAGGAACTTATGACTGACCCAAGGTCACACCAGCAGCTGCATGTGGAGGGGTGGGGAATCAAACCCGGTTCTCCCAGATTAGAGTCCGCACTTTTATCCAATACACCAAACTGACTCTTTTGAGAAGATCATGGTAGGCCTTTTCCATAGTAAGTGATAGTGAAATTTTAGCCAATTAGCAGAATCTCACCACCACCCCCGAAAATGAGCAATATGGTCAGGTTTTGGAAGATCCTGGTTGGAGTGCCCTCCTGTGATCCCCTGTGAAGCAACCAACTGTGCCCCTTCCTTCATTCCATCTCTCCTCTACCTGAAACACTGCCTAATTATCTCATGGTTTTCAGTGAGGGAGCTAGAGAAATGCTGCTCCATTTACTTGAGGCCTATCACTCCAGAGCCTTCTGTGATATTGCAGGGTCTCTGAGATAATCTCCCATCTCCTGGGTAGAGATAATCCTAAAGGCATAGTAGAATGTGAGTCTCTCAGACAGGTGCAGTTGCCTAGACACCTGCTGTAACATCTGTCACACCAGAAACCGGGAGATCATCCCAGAATGTCTTTGTGGTGTTGCAGGGCTCTTCCATTTCTTAGTAGAACTGCATGAGCCAAGCAGCTCCAGTCAGTAAACACATGAGGCTGCCTTGTACTGAGTCAGACCATCTGTCTGTCAAGGTCACTATTGTCCTCACTGTCTGGCAGCAGCGGCTCACCAGGATCTCAGCTCAGGATCTTTCACATCACCTACTAGGGGCATTATTGTTGGCAGAGTTTAAATATAAAAGGAAGTGGAGCACTGACAGTTTAGAGAAAAAGAAGTGGGTTTATTTAAAGAAGAACAAACTATTACAGAACATAGAAAAGAGAGAGCCTTAACTGTCTAGCCTAACTGCTGTGAGGAACAAAGAGCAACAGGAAGCCTCCAGAAGAGCCAATCAGGAGACAGCATGGACACATTTTGAAATTCTGGGCAGTCCCTAATCTTCCTGTGCGAACTACAAGCCCTTCAGCTGTCCTCTGTAGTGTGATCTTCATATCTTCTTGATAAGGCTGCACTATAGACCTTGCATATCCCAACGATTATGGGGAGGGGGATTTCTGTTTACAGTATCCTTCTTTTTTTCTTACAGCCATTACTTTCTCTTATTCTTTTTTCCCCTCTAAAAAAGGGATTTTTCTTTCAGTTCTCTTTTAGTTCTCTTTGAAGAGAAACTGATGCAGTCTTTTGTAACTTCAGCCCCTGCATTTCTAAAAAAATGATACACACCATGGGGTGGTTTTCTAGCAGGAAGATAAGAAGGTTTGGGAAGACATGGCCTTTCTTCGAGCATCTATGCAGTGAAATTATGAACTTTCGAAGAACGTTCCTTCCAACCCCCCTTCTCTTTGGTCAGCAAAAGGGAAAGGGAAAAAAGGAAAACTCTGTGATGGGAATTATTAGGAAAAGGATTAAAAATAAAATGGCCAATATTATAATGTCCTGTGTAGATCCATAAGGAGCTGCGGTGGCTCAAGTGGTTAAGACGCTGAATTGCAGGCTGTGGAAGGTCAGTAGTTTAGCAGTTAGAGACCCGGGGGCCACAAGACGGAGTGAGCTCCCGTCTCTAGTTCCAGCTCCTGCCAACCTAGCAGTTCGAAAGCAAGAAATTGCAAGTAGATAAATAGGTACCACTTTGGTGGGAAGGTAACAGCGGTCCGTGTGCCTTGGTGTTTAGTCATGCCGGCCACATGACCACGGAAACGTCTTCGGCTTTGAAACGGAGATGAGCACCGCAACCCTAGAGTTGGACTCGACTGGCTTTCGAGCAAGGGAACCTTTACCTTTTATAGATCCATGACGAGGCCTTATTTGGAATATTGTGTACAGTTCTGGTCACCGTATCTCAAAAAGAACAACTGAAATGATTAGGTGGTTGGAGCACCTTCCCTATGAGGAAAGGTTGAAGAGTCTGGGACTTTTCAGTTTAGAAAAGAGGCGACTAAGGGGGGACATGATAGAGGTTTATAAAATTATACACGGGGTGGTAAGAGTTGAAATAGAGAACTTTTTCTCCCCCTCTCCCAAAATACTAGAACTTAAGGGCATCCAATGAAGGTGATAGGCAGTAGATTCAGGATGGAAAAAATAAAATGTGTCTTTACATAACGAGAAATTAAATTATACATTGAACTAATAAAATAAAATGTGGAATCTGCTGCCAGAGGATGTAGTGATGGCCACAAGAATAGACAACTTTAAAAGGGGATTAGATACATTCATGGAGGATAGGTCTATCAGTGGCTACTA
The DNA here is from genome assembly GCF_001447785.1 of Gekko japonicus. Taxonomy (NCBI): domain Eukaryota; kingdom Metazoa; phylum Chordata; class Lepidosauria; order Squamata; family Gekkonidae; genus Gekko; species Gekko japonicus. Next base: position 67,132 of record NW_015165852.1, on the reverse strand, counting down.
GTCGTGGTGACTGAGGGGAACCTCTACATTCAGAGGTACCAAACCTCTGAATATCAGTGCCAAGAGACATTAGGGGAAAGCCTTGGCATCTGTTTTTGGACCTCTGGAGGAACTGGTTGGCCACTGTGTGAGACAGGATTAGACAGACCACCAGTCTGATCCAGTAGGACTCATCTTATGTTCTTATGATTTGTTTAGAAACAAACATCCTAAAAAAAGAGATAAAGAAATAGATGTTGGATTTCAGGGAGAAACTGGGTAAAGAGGAATGAATGAGAATTTCTTGTAACAACACATCGCCTACTCTTTGATCCTTCTAGCTGGAGTTAATGGGCCTTGAACCTGAGACCCTGCACATGCCAAGCAGTTGCACTACCACTGAGCCACAGCCCTGATTGTAGGGGCAGGTTATCGGCTGTGCCCCAATCCTTGGGAAGTGTCCCACCATTCTGACCCCAGTGCTGGCTCTGAATATGCTCTGAGTGCTTTTCTTTCATCAAAGAGAAGCAGAGACGTCTACATGCACAGGACTAAGCACTGTGTCAGAAGAAATGTTGATTGCTACTTTGGGGTCAGGAAGCAATTTTTATCCAGGCCAGTTGGGTCAGTAGGGTGGCCAGGTCTGGTTTGGAAAATACCTGGAGACTTTGGGGGTGGATCCGGGAGAGGGCGGATCCAGGGGAGGGGAGGGGCCTCAGCATGGTACAATGCCATAGAGTCCATCCTTCAAAGCAGCCATTTTCTCCATGGCAGCTGATCTCTGTCAGCTAGGGGTCAGTTGTAAAAGTGGAAGTTTTCCAGGCCCGACCTGGAGGCTGGCAACCCTATTGGTCAGGGATCCTGGAGGTTTTTTGTCATCTTCTGGGCACGGAACAGAAGTCACTGGGGGCGTGGGGTGAAAATTTGTGAATTTCCTGCGTTGGGCAGGAGGTTGGACTAAATGAACCTGGAGATCCCTTCCATGTCTGTTATTCTATGATTCTGTGATTCTAACAGGCTAACTGATCACCCAGCATGCAGTCACCTCACATTGCTTTCCCAGAGCAACTGTGCTGGTGAAATGTTTCCTTCTTTATGTATTGAGCAACCTCTCTCTGAGATTCCAAAGTAATCTCTAAGCACTTCTATGAATTGGTTAGCGGGAGCAGAACTTCTTAAAATTGACCGATTGACATTTTACACATGAGTAGACAGCTCTAATTTTGGAGACTGGATCAGCATGTGCAAACCTATTAATCCTTTACTATCTTCAGCAGAGACCCTGGGCACCGTCCCCCTGACAAAGGAGTGAAGCACTGAGAAACGCAGTACAGCCATTTAAGAGCTAGGCCCAAGTCTGGGAATACTTAAGGAAATCCATCTGTGCCAAGCCTGTAATGGCTTTCGAGGCCAATGCAAACCTATCTATTATCAGCAAGAGCACAGGGCCCTCCGTCGCCCACCAATGCATGCTACAAAAAGACCAGTTTTATAGGGTTGTCAGGTCCCCTTGCTATCATGGCAGGGGGATTTGGGGGGCATTTTGGGAGTGGGGAGGACATTGCACAGGATGTCCCCAACTCAATGACATCACCCAGAAGTTATATCATCGTGTCAGTGATGTTGCACACAGCACTCTGGTTTTTGGGCAAAACTCTATGGTTTTTTGCCTTCAAAACCATAGAGTTTGCCCCAAAACCAGGGCATCACTGTAGCCAGGTCATCGTGGTCTAGGAAGGGAACCAACTGCCTGATCAGCCGAAGATGGTAAAAGGCTGACTTAGCAGTGGCTGCTGCCTAGGCCTCCATAGTTAAGGAGGGATCCAGGAGCACTCCCAAACTCCTAACCTTCGGCACTGGCACCAATGGAACGCTCTTGAAGGTTGGGAGAGGGACCCCCATCCCCAGACCACCCTGACTCAGGCACAGGACCTCCATCTTCACCGGGTTCAGCTTCAGCCAGCTCAATCTAAGCCAACCAGCTACAGCTTGTAGTGCCCAGTTCAGATCTTCCAGGCTGGAGCCTGACCGGCCACCCAACATCAGATAGAGCTGGTTTGGGGGGGCCCTCAAAACCATAGAGTTTTGCTCAGAACCTAGAGTGTCGCCCCGATGTCAGAAAGGCAACAGTGTCACTCCCAAATGACGTAATTGTGTCAGCACCGGCAGCACCAGGAGGGGGCTTCTTGGGGGTGGGGCTTCCCTCACTGGCCAGCCGGGCTGTGGCAGATTGGGGCCCCTAAAATCGGGGGATCTCCTAGCCCCACCAGGGGAATGGCAACCCTAATCTGACCAGTCTATATGGCTGGTGTAGAGAAGGAGGGCTATTGCTCCTTCTATAGTGGTTGCTGTCCAGATTTTTTGTTTGTGCACCTGTATGGCCAATTCCAAGGAGCTGCGGTGGCTCAAGTGGTTAAGACGCTGAACTGCAGGCTGTGGAAGGTCGGTAGTTCAGCAGTTCGAGACCCGAGTGTGCCGCATGATGGAGTGAGCGCCCGTCTCTAGTTCCAGCTCCTGCCAACCTAGCAGTTCCAAAGCAAGAAATTGCAAGTAGATAAATAGGTACCACTTCGGTGGGAAGGTAACAGCGTTCCGTGCGCCTCGGTGTTTAGTCATGCTGGCCACATGACCACGGAAACGTCTTCGGACAGCGCTGGCTCTTCGGCTTTGAAACGGAGATGAGCACCGCAACCCTAGAGTCGGATTCAACTGGCTTTCGAGCAAGGGAAACCTTTACCTTTACCTAATGGCCATTTCCACCCAGACTACGTCACCACTGGGAGGCACGTACCCAAGGCAATGCAACCTTCTGCTGCCCTAAGCTGTTGCTCATCTCTGACTCTTAGACTGACAGCATTTGTTGTGGCATCCACTGAACACACAACTACCACCAACACTTTGGAGTGCCTTCTATTTTAAGCAGTAAGGTTGCAGATGGAAGTGTGCACGTGTGACATTAAAAACAAAACATGAGTGTGCTGCTCTTCATTTATACAGAAATGAATCAGAGGGAAGGCAAACACACACACACACCCCAGCTGAATTTCCCAAGGATCATAATTATGATCCCAAGGATCATAATTAATCTCATAAGAACATAAGAAGAGCCCTGCTGAGTCAGGCCAGTGGACCATCTAGCCCAGCACCCTGCCTCACACTGTGGCCAATCGGAGGATCAATATACAGGCCACAGAGGCCAGGGCCTTCTCCGATGCTGTCTCCCCACACTGGTACTCAGAGGTTAACTGCCTCTGAACATGAAGGTCCCCTTTATTCACTACTAGGTGAATAAATGGGCAGCCCCCGGCCCCATTTGGCAACCCTACCGCTGCCGGCTGCAGCGGATCCTGGAGGTTGGCAACCCCGTAATTGGGAACGCGCGGGGAGGGGGGGTGCCAGAAGGTAGCCCCGCCAAGGGCACAAAAAAACCTCAGTCCGACCCTGACTGCAGGAAGCTAAATGCCTTCCTCAAGGGGTATGTATTTGTTAAATGTATTTCTAAATTGTTTTTCCACCCCAAAATCCTCAAGGTAGGGATGCCAGATCCCCCAGTGCGGGTGGGGGTTCTCCAGTTTCGGGAGCTTCTTCTCATCCCCCTGAAATCACCCCCCAAAACAGGCAAGAAGCCAGAAATAAACACAACATGCCTACATGACATGGAAGCGAAGTAGGCACAATGGTAACATTGGGGAGGCACACTCTGGTTTTTGGGCAAAACTCCATGGTAGAAGCTAATTTTACCATAGAGTTTTATCCAAAAACCAGAGTGTCATCCCCCGACATCCCTGCGCCTATGTCACTCCTGGGTCATGTAGGCATGTTGCATTTATTTTCAGTGTTCCTCCCCATTCCCAGTAAATTCAACCACCATCCCCCACCAGTGGGTCTGAGGGACCTGGCAACCCTACCTCACGGTGGCCCACAAAATGGTAAAACTCAAACCATTCCAGTTCTTATTCAGCCCCACTTGCTAAATCTTTGACCATCTCTAGCAAGCGACTCCCCTCCCCATTTTTCATGACAAGGTAGTTAGGAAAAAGAAGGAAAAGCATTCATAACTGAGGAAAGCAACCACTGAAATTGTTTGGTGCATGATCTTGCAGTTACTGCTTGCGAGAATCTAGGGGGAGACGCTGCGGTTAAAAATAGTTCCAAAAAAATCCAGGCAAGTATCTCGGGGCTATTGAAGATCTAATTAATAGAACCTAGCTATCATCCGACCCATCTACAAATATCCACACGGTCCAGGGAACAGCAGAAGAAATAAATGAGGCTGTTGTATAAAATTTGGCATTTAGGGTGAGTATGAGCAACCGAGGACCAAGTACTAAAAATGTTTTTTACCTGAACTAGCAACAGCTGATGGTTCTTAAATAGGGAGACCGTGGCCTTTCAAGAAACAACAAAGGGGAAGAGAAAGGAGAAAAGCCTATTAAAAATATTTAAAAAGGTTAATAACTGCATTATAGTGTTTAAATTTATTTCTAAGGTGACCTGTTGACAGATTTTTAAAGAGAACTGTGGGAGCACTTAGACTTTCGTAAGCTTTTCGTGTACCACATTCATGTAAGCTTGCTACTGGCTGTCTTGTCTGCAAAATATTTTTGAAGTTAGCCTGATATATGGAGTCCATCTTCTAAAATTCTGCTTGGTACATCCTGCTTTGGATCACACTGTAAGGGGCCAGCATCTGAGCTATGGAGAATTCATATTAAAGAGGGAAGCCATCTCATATTTGTAGAGTGTGGCAGAAAAATAAGCGAGCCTGGGGCATTTCTATATAACAGCCTGGATTAGCTGAGGCCTCTCTGTTTGGTTCCTCTCCCATAAGGCTTTGCAGGATTAGCTATTGTCATCTCTCAAGCCTCTCTCGAGCCTGACTAGGCACCCTGCTCTAAAAAGAATAGTTTACATTTCTCTAGGTTTATCATTTCATCCAAATACTGTGTCAAAGACTCTTGGTGTGAACATTTGTAGTAATACTTGCTGAAGCAAGTTTCTGTGCTTCCAATAAGGTCAAAGTAAAGTCTAAACATTGAGTTTGTCTACTGAAGGCTCTTAAAATCTTAGAATGAACTTTGATATGATATTTTTTCTTATTTTGACATATAACACTTGACTGTCTAGGGTAACTAGGGTAAGAGTTCAGGGTAAAATTGTTCTCTTTATTTTAATATTCTTCTGCTAAAAGTGTGTTAGCTTTACTTCATCCATGTGGGCTGAACCTATGGGTACTGAGGGTATAAATTGTTGAAAACTTCTTTGCTCTGCACTGGTCATCAATCAGCTCTCTGTGAGCTCTTGTTGACTAGACCAGGGTGCTCTGTATATCATAGTGCACTATGTCATGGTATTATCTGTGCATTGAAATACCTTTAGATTTGAAAGACCTTTTAAAATATAACTTAGTAGAACTCCACCAATGAATAAATTCACTTTTAAAACAATGGAATACATTAAACTTATCTTGGATGGAGAGAATTAATTGGTTAAATCTTTTTATTATTTTACAAAAAAAATTGTTCTATTATTTACCAAAATTTTTGTTCTATTTTTTATCCTAAAAGATTTGTAAGTGCTAAAGTGCTTTCTGTCCTTAAAAAGCTTATATTGTAATAAACTGGTTTTGTTTAAGAACTATGGTCTCTCTCTCCGCCCCCCGAAGCGCAGCGTGGCTGTGTCACCAGAGGTGATGCAACCACGTCAATCATGTTAGGGCGTGGCCTGGATCGGTCGGAGGGAAAACTCTATTGTTTTCCCTCCGACGATCAGGGCCACACCCTCAATGTGGTCGACGTCACGCATCACTTCCGGTGACACGCGCACGCGGATCCAAGGACGGCTCCCGGAGCCTGGCGAGACTCCCCCGCCGGTGAGGTTTTTTTTGACTTGGCAACCCTACCAGATCTTAAGAATTCATTAAGCCATTCAACCCAAGACAGTCCCACCAATGTCATCAACATCCAAAGCAAAACTGAGATGACAAACCTCCTCATGAGATCACGGTGTCCCTTCCTTACTAGGACTATCTGACAATGGACTTTCCACCATGCATAAGTTGTGGTGAGCAGCAGAGCATCTATAGCTGTCTGTGGCAGCTATGGGGTGAGGGAGGGGAGGCTCTGAGGAAACGGCCTTTTCGACTGAAGAATATCCAGTCACCCACTCTGGCCTCTCCTATAGATTCTTTATACCCCAGCCACCCAAAATCAAATAAAAAGGAGGACACAAGCTCTAAAATAAAGATTGATAGAGTATAAGCTATACGCTCACTAAAGGTCTCTTATTTGGGAACCTGACAGACTACAGCTGTACTTATATGTCTGGTAAATAGATACCCCATTTCTTAGATTTTTGACTTGACAGACAAGTAGAGTTGACAACACCAGGTTGCGAAGTAGCTGGAGATTTGAGGGGTGGAGCCTGAGGAGGGTGGGGTTTGGGGAGGGGAGGGAGTTCAGTGGGGTATAATGCCATAGAGTCCACCTCCCAAAGCAGCCATTTTCTCCAGGTGAACTGATCTCTGTCACCTGGAGATCAGTTGTAATCTCAGGAGATCTCCAGCTACCACCTGGGGGTTGGCAGCCCTACAGACAAGACACAGATGGAGATTAACAACAAAAGTTTATTTAACAGAAAATAAGTATTTAATAAGGTAAGTATATGTGTGGATAATTTAAATATATAAAGTAAAGAGGGCACCCAAATAAAGTAAATAACCCCTGAGGGGAAATTTGATTCCCCTTTCTCTGGACAGGTTACCTCAGCAGATTCAGGGCTGCTCTTTTCTCTCACAGGGCACCTTACCACAGAACCTACATACACCAGTTAGGAATGATGGGCCCTTAACAGGATGCTTATTTGTCACACAAAAATAAGCTTTCTTCCCTAAACTGACCCCCAAACCCTAACTAAAAAGCCAAATAAAAGCCTGGCTAAGCTGATGCTGCTTTCCAGAGCCACGAAATCCCTATCCAAAGGAGAAAAAAGTTTTCTGCACACTTCTTAAGCTGAAGCCGGCTCATTCCCTCTCAGCCAGGGGAGTTCCATGGACTCTGATTGGCTGACAATCATTTGCATGAGGCCTAAATCTCAAGGATTGGTTCAAAGTAGGGATGGGCACAAACTGATAAACAAACCGTGGTTTGAGCAGGAACCAGGCCAATTTGTGGTTTGTTTTGAATGGGTTCATTTGGTTGCATCATTGCAGAATCCAAAAATAAACCATTTTTTTCCCATGGAGGTTCATTAGAATGGTTCATTCTCCAGACAGCCTGGCACCGATTCAATCAATTCCTAGGCAGTGGTGAGGAGTGGACTTGTGAAGAGCCCTAGAAACATCCATAGTAGTTGTCCATTGTTTGATTGGCAGCTCTGGGAGCCAACCACAGAGCTCCCATTCTGCTCTATGGGAGCAGACACACAGCACACCCTGACTCAGCTGCTTTCACTTTGCAGCAGGAAGAGAGAGGCGTTAGTTGTTGTGTGAGTGTGCATTAGGAAGAATTGCTTGCTGCATGGCTGATTTAAGGAGAGGCTATAGCTGAGTTTTCCTGGGGGCACCTGCTTTGGGGGGGCTATAACTCAGACATCCCAAATCCAATCTTTACCAAACTTGGAGAGTGAATGGAGGAGAGCCTGCTGAAGACTTCCTGTGAGCCTGGCATCTCTAACTCATGAGGGGGCTGTTTTACCACCTCCTGAACTAACAAATCAAATGAACCACAAACCGGTTCGGAAAATGGGGGAAAGTTCATGAAAAATTGTGGTTCGTGTAATCAAATGAACCATGAACCACCATTTTCCCAGTTCGTGCCCATCCCTAGTTCAAGCCCTGGAGGAGAGGTGGGATTTTTAAGGGTGATTGCCAAAGAGTCATCTTTAGTAAGCCCCTTTCCTACGATATGTAGTTTAAGGCCTTATGTCTGGCATGGGAATCACTCACTGTGGGGATCACTGGCTTCCAAAACAGGAGTGTAACTTCGGCTTCACCCTAATAGAGTCCAAAAAGGGGGATACAGACCAGTATTCAGTATTGTCTTCTCTGCCTGGCACCAGTTGCTTACCAGGAGAGAAAGATCTCACCCAGCATCCAAGACATTGACTAAGGATGCCAGGGACTGAACTTGCAATGTTCTACATGCAAAGCCAAGCCATGGTCCATCCTGATAATAAGAAATCTGCCTTGCGGGGTGACTAAGGGCTCTTTTTGTAGCAGGAACTCCTTTGCATATTAGGCGACACACCCCTAATGTAGCCAATCCTCCAAGAGCTTACAGTAGCCCCTGTAAGAAGAGCTCTGTAAGCTCTTGGAGGATTCGCTACATTAGGGGTGTGTCGCGTAATATGCAAAGGAGTTCCTGCTACAAAAAGAGCCCGGGAGGTTTTCTAAACCTATTTTTTTTTCTGAAGTGGGAGAAGTAACAAAGGAGGGAGAGATACACAGGTACAGGGCTGTTCCTCTAGAAACTCAAATTAACTTCAGTATTTTTGAAACAAGACAAAACTATGTTCAGTCCCTTTGGGACTGGTTAGGAGAACATTTTTAGTTGGTGTCCATGGGACTGAACAAGAAGAAACGCCAGTAAAGGCTTCTTTCATTCCGTACTCTCTGACTTCCAATTTGTTGCACACCGTTCTCTCATAATACCACACACTGGTCCCTCTAGTTCAGTCAACACTTTCTCATGTCTCTTGCCCTCTATGCACTGCAGAAATCAAATGTGTGTCTGTTAGTATACTGTGGGCAGGGCACTGGGTTTGGTGGAATATGCAAAGACTGTAGTGCAGCCTTATGAAGAAGACCTGAAGATCACCCTATAGAGGGACAGTTGAACAATTGGTAGGTAGCATAGCTAGGTTAGGGACTGCAATTTCAAATTATGTCCTTGCTGTCTCCTGATTGGCTCTTCTGGAGACTCCCTGCTCCTGCAGAGCTTCCTTCTTGTTGTTCTTCCTCCTTCAGCAGTTAGGATAGATAGTTAAAGCTTTCTCTCTTCTACGTTCTGTAACAGTTTGTTCTTCTGTAATAAACCTACTTATTTTTCTCTAAACAGTCAGTGCTCCACTTCCTTTGCATATTTAAACTCTGCAAAACAGGGTTTTATAACTGGAAAAATAAACATTTATTTTAATAGGACCTGAGCTGCCCAAGCTGCATGAGGTTTAAGCAACAACAACAACACATAAATATAAATAAACAAATGTTAGCCAGGCATAATGGAGCCCTGATGTGGATAGCCCAGGCTAGCCTGATGTCATCAGAGCTTAAACACTAAGCAGGGTTGGTCCTGGTTAGTACTTAGATGGGAGACCACCAAGGAAGTCCAGGGTTGCTTCGTAGAGGCAAGCAATCACAAGGCCACCTCTGCTCGTCTCTTGTCTTGAAAACCCTACAAGGTTGCCATAAGTCAGCTGCAACTTGATGACACTTCACACACACGTATGTATAATGGAGACTACTTGATGAAATCTCCTATACGAAAGTAACCCAGAAAACTGAAGCAAATCAGCTAGCCCTGGTAATGAGAATACTTACTATCTAATATTTTTATTTTCCTTTCAGTTAAAAGAATTTCACAAACACTAGCTTGTTGCATTGAGATCCAGCTTGGTGTAGTGGTTAAGAGCGGCAGACTCTGATCTGGAGAGCCAGGTTTGATTCCCCACTTCTCTGCACCCAGCTCTGGTGTGAAGTTGGGTCTTAGAGGTGTTCTCTCATGAGCAGTTCTCTCATGAGCTCTCTCAGCCCCACCTACCTCAGAGGTGTCTGTTGTGGGGAGGGGAAGGGAAAGGAGATTATAAGATGCTCTGAGACTCCTTCGGGTCATGAAGGGTAGGATATAAATCCAATATCATCTTCTTCTTCGTTGGCACAGTCCTATATATGTTGATCAGTATTATTATCTCGGGATTATAGATCGGGGTGGGGGCTGATGCTGATACAGAATGGCTTGTCTAAGACCATCTGGTGACTGTACGAGACACAACCAGCTACCACACAGATCATCCACTTGCAGTGCCACCCAAAGCACTTACACCCCTCCACGTACACTGACCTCCAAGGTTGTAGAAGGGAATACCTCTGCTTAGGAGGGCCCTGTATGTTGGCATCTATGCGTGGTTGGACATTGTGCTATTGCTGTGCTATAGCACTCATACAAGGGAGGCTGCAACCAAGAAATCAGAAGGAGACTAAGACAGGGAAGGGCAGCCATGAAGGAGCTAGAAAAGATCCTTAAGTGTAAGGATGGGTCACTGGTGACCAAGATGAAGATAATTAATTCCACAGTATTCCTCATTACGATGACCCTTTCCCAGCTGCCTTTGTATTCCATTTTAGTAACTGGTTGCTAAAGGATTTTTTCTGTCATTTCAGACAGACCCGTTTTAGTAATCGGCTGCTAGTGGACTTTATTTACCTGTTTCATACAAACCCGCTTGCATTCAGTTAGCAAAGCATGGTTTAGCTGCTTTGGAGGGAAACTGCTTTTTTAATTTTTCAACCCCTTTGTTGCACTTCTGAATTGCTGTGGTGTGATGTTTTAAAAGTCCATAGCGCTTCCTACAATGCCATTTCCCCCCTGCCCCTTTTCGCCACACAATCTTCCTCAGACTTAAAAAAAACTGTTCTAAGGTGGGCGCTATGGAGTCAAGGCATCTCAATGGTGCCGCTATAGCACTGAAGTGCAATACTGGTTTAGCGCTGTAGCACTCACCTTAAAACACTACAAAAAAAAGTCTGAGGAAGACCATGGTAAAAAAAAGTCTGAGGAAGATCATGCAGTGATAAAGGGCGGGGGGAAAGCGGCACTGTTTAAAATTACCACAACACCTCAGAGCCAGCTCATTAATCCAAGGGCCCCACTGCCTCCCTGGCTCACTTTATCACTTTACTTTATCCCTGTATCACTTTACTCAAAATTGGGCCAAAAATGAATAACATCCAGTTCAGAATGGTAATGTGTAAAAGGCCTATGTATGGGTGTGAAAGTTGGACAATGAAGAAAGCTGACAGGAAGAAAGTTGATTCCTTTGAAATGTGCTGTTGGAGACAAGTATATGGAGGTCATGGACCGCCAAAAAGAAAATAACTGAGTTCTAGTTCAAATCAAGCCCAAACTCTCCCTAGAAGCTAACATTACTACACTGAGGCTATCGTACTTTGGTCACACTCTGGGGCAAGTGATGCTCTGTCTTCTTGGTGCTTGGGGGGGTCAACAGTGGGAGGGCTTCTAATGTCCTGGCCCCACTGGTGGACCTCCTGATGGCACTGGTATTTCTGGCCACTGTGTGATACAGAGTGTTGGACTGGATGGGCCTTTGGCCTTATCCAACATTGGTGTCTCTTATGTTCTTATGTTCTTATGTCACTAAAAAAGACAATAACACTAGGAAAAGTTGAAGGCAACAGGAAAAGAGGAAGACCGAACATGAGATGGACCGACTCAGTCAAGGAGGCCACACAGCCCTAAGTTTGCAAGACCTGAGCAAGGCTGCTAATGACAGACCATTTTGGAGGTTAATAAGTCATAGGGTTGCCATGTCAGAGGTGACTTGATGGCACTTAGCACACACAGAACACACAGAGCAATCATTCACAACTAGATTTTTCGGAGTGGAACAGCTAAGGAAATGAGAGTTGTCATGCAATGGTGATGTGTGGATGCTGACTGATACACCGTGCCAGCTCCCAGCAAAGGTCAAGAGCCTTGTGATTCACTGGTCTTTCACTTTGGGGAACATGCTCTTATGGAGATTGGGTTGAGTGGGTGGAGTGCACAGTTCTTTGGTGAGACACAGTGACCTGTGAATGACTCCCAAAGTCAGCACTGTGATGCAGGCAGCAGTTGTTATCTTGGGAGAGAGCAAGTTCTGACTCTCGGTTGCCTAATCCTGTAATTTCAAAATTTTGTGCTTGCCTACATTAGTATGCTAGAAGTACACAGCTAGCATGCTGAAAGAAATAAGTTAATTAAAGCATTTACATATTCTGTGAGCCCGGAAGTCCCCGCTCATAGAAGAGGCTGCCTGCTGTGTCTCCGCATGATTCACAGCTTTGGCCTTGCCTCATTCCAATCAGCCCGCAGTCAGGAAAGAATAATGTTGCTGTGTCTGTGTACCAGATGTGATTGGATCATTCAATCACTCCAGGGTAGAGATGCAGGAGAATTACCTGCCCTTCGAAGAGGCACAGCCAGAACAATGACTCACCCATAACACAGTGATAAGATAGGATAATGTTCCCTACATTGTTTATTTTTATATTCGTTTATTCTTTGCCAGCGGCTCCAGTGCTCCCTGGTTTGCTGTTGATCTGTAGATTTGTTAGTAATCTGCATACATGATGTGTGGGATGGATGGACGGACGGACAGACAGACAGACAGATAGAATCAAAGAGTTCGAAAGGATCTCAAGGGTCACCTAGTGCAACCCCCCGCACAATGCCAGTGACTGCTGTTCCACACCCAGAAGATGACAAAAAATCTAGATAGATAGATAGATAGACAGATAGCAAACCTAAGCTTGTCAGAACTTAGAAGCAAAATAAGACTGGCAACAGGATGGCAGACTGTTGGAGAAACGGCATCCTGCTAAGAGTCTAGTTAAACCTAAGCTTGTCAGAACTTAGAAGCAAAGTAAGACTGGCAATGGGGTGGCAGACTGTTGGAGAAATGGCATCCTGCTAAGAGTCTAGTTCTTAGGGATGGGCACAGACTCAAACCCAAGCCAAAGTCTGGGTTGGACTTTGCCCAGTTCAGGCTCACAAACCTTGGTTTGCAAATGGCACCTTCCCCCTGAGCACTCACCAAGCTCCTGCTAATGGGGTGGTGGAAGGAGGAGCAAGAAGGGTGGGTGCTGTATGGAAGAATCTTGAAAGATGAGGCCAAGGACTGTTGTGGGGAGAGGAACGATATGGAGATGTAGGGAGAACAGGGGGATACAGTGAGGGGGTAGCTTGTCCTTATGGAGGGGAGAAGGAGGAGGTGGAATTGAAGGGAGGAGAGAGGCTGAGCAGGGGAGAGAGACAGGTATGAAGAGAACTGAAGAAAAAACAGGGGGGGCACTAAGGGGAGCAGAGACCAAAAGCAAGTAGGCAAGGCTGTTCCTCCCCCCCCCCATGTTCTCCTTCAGATCTATAATCTATGCCCCATGCCACAGTTTGCATAGAGGGCTGGATTTAAGGGTTACACATCAGGTTGCCAGCTCTGGCTTGGGAAATACCTGGGGATGTTGGAGGATGTAGCTCCAGAAGGACACGGTTTGGGGAGGGGAGAGACTTCAGCAGGGTATAATGCCATACAGTCCACCCTCTAAAGCAGGCATTTTCTCCAGGAGATCTGATCTCTCACCAGGCCAGTTGTAATTCTGGGAAATCTCCAGCCATCACCGTGAGACTGGCAACCCTAGAAAGAGCAAGCTAAAAGAAACACAACCAGCAGTGTTTTGAAGCAGCTCCTTTCTTGTGGATCTGTTTATAGATAATCTACACTGCTGATTTATTAATACACAAGTGATGTTGAGAAAATGTACACATCCATTTAATGGGGAAGTGGAAGAGTAGGCAGAAACAGACCCATACAATTGATTCAAAAGTAAGTTGTGACATTGAGATAGACAGGGCTATTTTTGGGCAGGAACGCACAGGAACGGAGTTCCGGCTGGCTCCCAAGTTGGCCACGCCCAGCAGGAACTCATTAGCATAATAGGCCACACCCAACAGCAGAAACTCATTAGGATTGGCTACATTAGGGGTGTGTGGCCTAACATGCAAAGGAGTTCCTTCTACAAAAAAAGCCCTGTGTTTTGACCACAAACAAGGTAAACAGAATAAGAAGCAAAAGGTGGGTGTGGCTGGATGACCACACTTCTGGTAACATGGGGGTGCGGCCTAATGTGCTAATGAGCTGTGCTGTCAGGGGTGTGGCCCAATATGCTAATGAGTTCCTGCTGTTGGGTGTGGTCTATTATGCTAATGAGTTCCTGCTGGGCTTTTTCTACAAAAAGACCCCCGGAAATAGAGGTTCGGGGGGTTAAAGGAGCAGGGGTGAGAAATTTGAAATCACAAACAAGGAGGCTGGGAACCGTCACAGGGGGGGGGGGACAGGGCAGAGACTGATTTGGAAATCCCCCAATCTCCCCCTCTGTACTTTCTAAACTTTCAAGGGCTTTTGATGGCTGATTTCTTCTTCCCTCAACTGTCTCTTTAACGGTCTCTCATAATATCTGGAACATATAAAGTCCTCATTAGAAGAAGTCACCCACACCTAGGGCTGCCAGCTCCAAGTTTTGAAACTCCTAGAGATTTGGGGGTGGAGCCTGGGGAAGACAAGGACCTCAGTGGGGTACAATGCCATAGAGTCTACCCTTCAGAACAGCACTTTTCTCCAGGGGAAATGATCTCTGTAGTCTGGAGATGAGCTGTAATTCCCGGGGATCCCCAGGCACCACCTGGAGGCTGTCATCCCTGCCTTCCTCTGCAGTTGGGGAGTTCTTTGTTTTGCGCGTGCGAAAAGGTATGTGTGAGTGGTCTGTGCATCCAATTTTAATTCAGCCCAAACGTTTCACCTCTCCTGAAGGAGGGGGAAAAGCAACCATGTTCACTCAACTGTTCCTTCTAATCCCCATTCCTGCCTGCTCTTTGGCTTTATGCTCAAAACCAATTTTAATCTTTAGGAAAATGGATATGCAACTAATTTAGCATCAAACACTTTAGGGCTTAAATAAACTGTAAATGGAGATTAAGCCTTTCTTTCTCCCCCTGCTGCTCGAGTTCCTTTCCCAGTGCTTATTTACTATTACAACCCATATTCATAAAGGGGAATATTGGTGTACAGTTAAAGATAACGGCATTTTGCACTGCATATCAATAAAGCGGTTTCCAGTAAATGAAACACAATTTCAGGAAGGTCTGTTGTCATGATCCCTAAGAGGTATTAAATTGGCCCTGTTAAAGAAAAGAGGCTGCTAGGGTACAGTTTAGCAGAATTAAGCATTACCCTTACAAAGGGTAAAAGCAATTTTAGCACAATATGGCTACCTAAAAGCCTCTAACAGATACAGCCAGCCATAAACATAACAATAATTGCCGCACTCCTCTATGTCATGGGAAGCACATTTATCTGCTGTAAGCACCTCGAGACTTCCAACGGATCGCAGCTCCTTCCAAGAGACAGAAAAGAGGAAATCAGGGACAGCCCACAATGTTTCATCATTCACATCTGACATTTGGCTGACATCTGCATCCGGTCACCTTTAAAATTAAAGGAATCGACCAAAAGTTCTCTATTTAATATACAGGGTTCAGACATTCAGCATCTCTTCATCAACGCATTGTGTGTCAGGGTCAAATAGCCACTTGACGACCCAGCTGAGCCAAATCTCATCAGAGCTTAGAAACTAAGCAGGGCTGGCCACAGTTAATCAATGGCTGGAGGACCACCAAGGAAGACCAGGGTTGCTATGTGTAGGAAAGGCAATGGCAATTCGCCTCTAGTTCGTCTCTTGCGTTGAAAATCCTTTGAGGTTGCTCTAAGACAGCTGCCCCTTGAAAGCACACCTGTATTGCTATTATTATTCGGGCCAAACAGCACAAGATGGAGATCACGATTCTCCCAGCTTCTTTTGAATGTCAAGTAGGGATGCCCTGGGCTAGCCCAATGCCATCAGATCTCAGAAACTAAGCAGAGTTGACTCTGGCCTGTATTTGGATGGGGCTGTTAAAAGGACCAGGCCAGGGCTATTTTTGGGCAGGAACGCACAGGAACGGAGTTCCGGCTGGCTCCCTAGTTGGCCACACCCGGCAGGAACTCATTAGCATAATAGGCCACACCCAACAGCAGAAACTCATTAGGATTGGCTACATTAGGGGTGTGTGGCCTAACATGCTCCCAAAAAAGCCCTGGTTTTTGACAACAAACAAGGTAAACAGAATAAGAAGCAAAAGGTGGGTGTGGCTGGATGACCACACTTCTGGTAACATGGGCTGTGGCCTAATATGCTAATGAGCTGTGCTGTCGAGGGTGTGGCCTAATATGCTAATGAGTTCCTGCTGTTGGGTATGGCCTATTATGCTAATGAGTTCCTGCTGGGCTTTTTCTACAAAAAGAGCCCTGGACCAGGCAATAGACGATGTGAAAGACCTCTGCCCGAGACCCTGGAGAACTACGACCAGTCTAAGTGGACAATACTAACTTTGATGGACTAAGGGTCAGATTCAGTACGAGGCATCATGGGGGAGTCTGCAGCAGGAAGGGAGAAGCAATAGCTATTGCCAGTTTAGTCTTAGAATCATGGAATCACAGAACTGGAAGGGTCCAACCCCCTGCTCAGTGCAGGATCAGCCTAGAGCATCCCTGACAAGTCTTGATCCAACCCTGTATTTTTTACTACGACTGGAACTAGGTCTCTAGAGGTCTGTTGCATCTCCTAAGTTCTGTTCCTTTGTTTCCTAACATGGCAACATTCTTCAGGCTCTCAAAGAAATTAATTCTGACCCTTAGGCATTTGACAGATGACTAGGTGAAGCTAATATAGCAAAGGCTTGTGGTTTCACCGGATTTGTTTTAAAAAAGACCGGTGGTTGTCCTCAACTCTCTTGAGTGTGAAAATAGAACAAATCACATGCAGCTCAGCAAGCGTCTAAGCGACTCGCAGTTCTTTTCTGCGACATCTATGCATTTTCCCTTTTAAATGAGCGCCATCGCATCAGTGGAAGATTGGGAGGGGGGGGACCCAAATGAGAAACCTCCCGGGAGCCACGAAAAATTGCACCTTCCAAACATACAAAATGACAGAGGAGAAAAAAAGGTTTCTCGGGGTAAAAATAAACCTTTGTAGACAACAAAAGAAACGTCCCAAGTTCCCATGGGGCTAAGACGTACAACTTGTACGTTCCGGCTTTTGATGCAAAAAACGCAGTTTCCATTGTTTATATTTGTAAATGTAAGGCTTGATTTTTGTTGCCACCACTGTATAATTAGGAGATTATGTTTGGAACTGAATAGACCACCAGGTACAATCAAGTTCTTCCGTCTTATCCAGTCTTTGCTCTCTCCTGTTTGGAACTCATACCTTGTCATTAGGCAGTAATCCATAGGGCTAGCTGGAAACCAGCTGTCCCAAGGTAGCTATTGCTGAGGGATTGGAGCAGGCAAGAAATGTTATGTTCACCCACAGTGCTCAGAGATAATGCCTTTCTTTTTATTTTACTTCACCTATACTCTGCCTTTCTCCCCAAGGTAGCCAGTTTGGTGCAGTGGTTAAGTGCGCTGACTCTAACCTGGGAGAACAGGGTTTGATTCCCCACTCCTCCACTTACAGCTGCTGATGTGACCTTGGGTCAGTCACAAGCTCTGGCACAGCTGTCCTTGAAAAAGAGCAGTTTCTGTCAGAGCTCTCTCAGCCCCACCTACCTCACAGGGTGTCTGATGTGGGGAGGGGAAGGGAAAGGAGTTTGTAAGCCGCTCTGAGACTCCGAGTGAAGGGTGGGGTATGAATTCAATCTCCGCCTCCGCTTCCTCCTCTTCCTCTTCTTCTTGTGTTCCCTTGCTTGAAAGAACTCAGGGTGATATGCTTTTACAACAACCCTGCAAAGAATGTCACAACAACCCTGTAAAGCAGGCCATGCGGAGACAGGAGTGATTAGCCTCCATCAGCGAGTGAGCTTCATGTTCCTGTGGCAATTGGGACCTGATTCTCCACAGTCCAGATTCAACACTACACTATGTCTTGCACTTTCCTTGCATGGGGCGTGTGTGTTTGTGTGTCTCTTCATTGTTTCCATTGGAACTCAAGGGCCTCCCTTCGAGTCAACTGTGTCTGCAGCCTTGGCAGCTTCATTTTTATTTTTCCTCCTTAACTTTATTAACAGTGTTTATCTTTGGCTCTTTGGGTGCTGACTCAGAACCACATTTTCTCTGCCATTAGAACGATTTAGCATTCCAAAAAGGCGCTGATCAAGCTGCTGAAATTCACATCTCAAGAGAGTTCGTTGTTACAAAATATGGGATTTTGTCAGCCGGATCATTAATGTTATTTTCTCCCCCTTTCATAATCATGTGCATATGCTGCCAACGATATCCAGACACAGAAAACCAGTAGGGTGTAGGAGACAGTGTTATGCACACATACCAAGCAGATTTGGGGTCAGATCCTTACTCAGCTTTCTGATTGGACCTGGAGCCCCACATTATTTATTATCAGGGCTATTTTTGGGCAGGAATGCACAGGAACGGAGTTCCGGCTGGCTCCTGAGTTGGCCACACCCAGCAGGAACCCATTAGCATAATAGGCCCCACTCAACAGCAGAAACTCATTAGGATTGGCTACATTAGGGGTGTGTGGCCTAACATGCAAAGGAGTTCCTGCTACAAAAAAAAGCCCTGGGACAACAAACAAGGTAAACAGAATAAGAAGCAAAAGGTGGGTGTGACTGGATAACCAGACTTCTGGTAACACGGGGGTGTGGCCTAATATGCTAATGTGCTGTGCTGTCAGGGGTGTGGCCTAATATGCTAATGAGTTTCTGCTGTTGGGTGTGGCCTGTTATGCTAATGAGTTCCTCCTGGGCTTTTTCTACAAAAAAAGCCCTGTTTATTACATTTCTATCCCATACTGTTGCTCACCTCCAAGTGAGGGGCTGGACATCTCCCGGAATTTCAACTGATCTCCAGAAAACTGAGATCAGTTCCTCTGGAGAAAATGGCTGCTTTGGAAGGTGGACTCTATGGCATCATACCCTGTTGAGGCTCATCCCCTTCCCAAACTTCACCCTCTCCAGGATCCACCCCAAAATCTCCAGATATTTCCCAAGAGGGAGTGGCAACCCTACCTGTCCTCTGGAGAGCTCAAGAGAGCATATACAGGTCCCCCTTTTGCTTCTTTTTTTACAGTGTAATGTCCACACAAATTAGTCAAAAACCTGTGTGGATAAGATCTGAGGTGAGTGCTGAGGTGGGTTGCCAGCCTCCAGGTGGGGCCTGGGTTCTCCCAGAATGACAACTGAGCTTCAACCTACAGAGATCCTTGGAGAAAATGGTGGCTTCAGAAGGTGGACTCTATGGAATCATATCCCTGCTGAGCATCCTTCCTTCCCTAAACTCTGCCCAGCCCAGACTCCACCCCCAATCTCCAGGAATTTTCCAACCTAGAGTTGATAAGCCTATGCTAAAGGTACTTCAGGGCCAGCAGTGTTATATCAACACAGGTTCTCACCATGGACCAGCTGGCTGGTGGGGTAAACCCCACCCCTAAACCGGGACATCACTGCACGATGTCCCCGATGCAATGGTGCCACCCAGAAGTGATGTCATCACATTGGGGATGTCATGTGGGGGCACTCTTGTATTTGGGCAAACTCTATGGTTTGAGGGCAAAAAACCCACAGAGTTTCACCCAAGTACCAGAGTGTCCCTGTGCAACATCCCTGATGTGATGATGTCACTTCTGGGTGACATCATCGCAGTAGGGATGCCGTGCGACATCCCCACCCACCCCTGGGATGCCCCCCATCAGATCAACGCGAAGACCTGGCAACCCTACTTGAGTTTCAGTCTGATAGCAGGGCTCCCATATTTCTGCTCCAATTTATACAATCCCTAGAGGTGTCCTACCACCCCCCTCCCACAGGCCTGTATGGCTTCTTTCCCACACATCTTCTCTTTCCCACTCAGTTTTTTTTCCCTTCAGGAAAAATGCAACTGTCTGTTTCTTAGGTCAGAGTCAGGGGTTGCTAGGAAATGTAGTCCCTCAGAATTTCTATTACTATAGCCACCCTTGAAGTAGGTTAGATTGTAGCCCAGTTCACAAGTTACACTAGGCTTGCCAAGTCCCCCCGGGGGGCGGGGAAAACCCCGCCCCAGAGGCCCGTTCCCCGCCGCCTGCGGATCAGGCCCCAGGGGGAACTCCACCCCCATGTGCACGTCACCCGGAAGTGACGTGGGTACGCCGGGCACGCTGGGGGCGGGGCACCAGACGACGACCGGGAGTCCCCCGCTCCGGTAATTTTCTGACTTGGCAACCCTGAGTTACACTGAATACACATAGAAGCCATGTGGACCATACAATTGATTATTCCTTATATGTGTTCTCGTGTTACATTCGATGCATGTACAGCTAAACGTGTGATTTAAACCCCGCATTTATCCAGGTAGCAATCCCCAGTTCTGTTACTCAGGTGAATGCACACGAGCACTTTCTTACAAATGGGTCTTCTTCGCACACGTGTGCAGGTTGTACGTGTGTTCTCTGTAGGGTTGCAGGCTCAGGGTTGGGAAATACTGGGAGATTTGGGGGGTGAAGCCTGAGGAGGATGGGGTTAGGGGAGGTATAATGCCACAGAGTTCACTTTCCAAAGCGGCCATTTTCCCCAGGTGAACTAACCACTGTCACCTGGAGATCAGTTATAATCCCAAGAGCTCTCCAGCCACCACCTGAAGGTTAGCAATTCTAGTTCTCTGTAACGTGTGAGCAGGGTTTGTGAGAGAGTGACTGGCCCAGGTTCAACCAGAAGACTTCATAATAAGTACAATTGCCAACCTCTAGGCGGTGACCGCAGATCTCTTGCTGTTACAAACTCATCTCCAGGTGACAGAGATCAGGTCCTTATGGAGAAAATGGCTGTTTTGGAAGGTGTGCTCTATGGCATAATAACCCATAATAAAAGGTAAAGGTTCCCTTGCTCGAAAGCCAGTCGAATCCGACTCTAGGGTTGCGGTGCTCATCTCCGTTTCAAAGCCGAAGAGCCAGCGCTGTCCGAAGACGTTTCCGTGGTCATGTGGACAGCATGACTAAACGCCAAGGCGCACGGAACGCTGTTACCTTCCCACCGAAGTGGTACCTATTTATCTACTTGCAATTTCTTGCTTTTGAACTGCTAGGTTGGCAGGAGCTGGAACTAGAGACGGGAGCTCACTCCGTCATGCGGCACCTGGGTCTCGAACTGCTGAACTACTGACCTTCCACAGCCTGCAGCCTTAACCACTGGAGCCACCGCAGCTCCTAATAAACCATAATACCCCCTTCTCAAACTCCACCCTCCTCAAGCTGCACACCAAAAATGTCCAGGTGTTTCCAACCCAGAGCTGGGAACCCTAATAATAAGGTGAGTATTTGAATCCAGGTTTGCTAGAGTCTAGTCCAAACATCTAACCACAATACCACCCCAGTTCTCTTGACTAACCTGTCTTGCAGGGTATGTTGTGATGATAAAATAGAGGGGGGGACATATATTCTGAGCTCTGGAAAGGAGAGGAATAAAATGTAAACAAATAAAAAAGATAATGCATATTATAAGCATACAGACTTTGTAATTTAAGGCCCACTCTGGTCTCAGAAAAAATATCCCCCAAATTATTTAAAGGAAACTTAAAGCCAAATGTTACTGATGTGCTGGCAGGAGACATTTTGCTCATGATTTTCAATAGTACTGAAGAAATAGGGAAGTGCATTTGACACGTGGCCCCCTACGTGAGTGGAAAGCTGCTCCAAACAAGTATTGTTTCTGGGCCCTGCAAGTTTGGGATTGTGTGTGTGTGTGCATACGAAGTTCTGATCAAGGATCACAATCCTCAGCTGCAAGTTGCTTATGACACACTGAATTCATCTAGCAGAATACAAATGCCTCTCGCTGCCTGAAGAGTTGGATGCAGGGACCAGGAGCAGCATTTGTGGTGCTGTGTTTTGTCTTGTTAGGAACTGTTTTCTTCCCCAAATGTTCTATTCCATTTGCAATTGGAATTCAGTAGAAACCACCAACAGGGTAGGAGCGTGCCCGCGTTTTGGTTATATCTGTCTCCTCCATCGCCTTCCGGGGGCCTGCAAAACAAGATCTGGCTTCCATCCAGAATGTCACATTATGCAAAACCCCACGGGGCTGTCAAGCCTCTGAGTTTCTCTAGAGTTTTCACGCTGAAGTAAATATGATACGCCCCTAGATGGGTGATTAGGGTCAAAGCTGGATTCTGCCCAGGTGGCTTGTGGCTGCCCCGGGATTGAATGGTGATGAGAAGTCTAGTTGCAGGTCTTTCTCTGGGAACCCCAGTGGTGGGAATGCTCAGAGGAAGACCAAGGGGGGGGGAGAAAGAGCTGAGAAAAACTAAACAAACATCTCCCCAAAGGTTTACATATTAAGACCCACAGCCAAAAAGCATGTTGTTGCATAGCGCAGCCAAGAAAGAAAGAAAGAAAGAAAGAAAGAAAGAAAGAAAGAAAGAAAGAAAGAAAGAAAGAAAGAAAGAAAGAAAGAAAGAAAGAAAGAAAGAAAGAAAGAAATCATAGGAAGTCCAGAGAATGACACAAGGCCCAAACAAACTTGCCAACCCTTCATTCTACGGTTGCCAGGTCCGTCCTGGCAACTGGCAGGGGATAGGGGGCTTACCAGGAGCAGGAGGGAGGCCCAAACTATGTCACCGGTGACACAGCAACTGTCATTTCTGGTGTGCACTGTAACTGACATCATCACATTGCAACGTTGCAGTGAGCTCTGATATCTGGTTGAAAAGTATGGTTAAAAAAGCTTCTACTGTAGAGTTTTTGGCCAAATACTACAACGCCACCCGGATGTCACCATTGTGATGACATCACTTCCAGTGCATGCTGGAAGTGACATCGCCATAACAGATGTAATGCTATCAAGCCAGCATCTCCACCACATGTCCCTGACTAGCCCTGCTAGTTGACAGTTAGGGTTGCGAGGTCTGTTTGAGATGCTAACAGGGGGATGGGAGGCACGTTCTGGGAGCCAGAAGTTCAGAGATATTTTAGAGTTCTTTAACCTCCGCTTTTAAATTGGCCTGAGGAAGAGGAGGCCGGAAGCCTTAGTTCCTCCCGGTTCCATAAGAGGGGGGAGGTGGCTAAGAGAAAGTGGCAAGGGCTGGTAGTGGTGGGGTGGGGGGGAAAGGTTGGAGCCCCCTGCCCCAAATTTGCTGCCTGAGGAGACCTTCTTATCTCTGAGAGAGGTTTCCAATCTCTCTTCCTGTCATTCTTTTTGAAATGCAAAACTGAACATTGCTATGTAAGTACCATTACATTTGATTGGGGGGGATTAATTACATTTTGGAGAAGTCTGGACTGGAACTGAACAGATGAATGACAAAAGTCCTCCAAAGGCAAGATTACTCCTCAGACCAAGGCTGACAAAGATCGCTGTTAATCACATATTAAAGCTGTGACCAGGATAGGGAGGGAGGAAAAAAACAGTGGCCTGCTATGAACGCCCAAGGTCAGAAAGTGGGGTGCGGAATTTTCTGCTAACAAAGGTGATGTTTCTGCAATGTAAATGATGCCCCACTTGCCATAGGCACAGTACTCATAATGCACGGAGAAAGGTACCAGGTAACCTCAAGTATTTAGGGTTGCCACCTTCTAGGTGGCATCTGGAGCTCTCTAGCTATTGCAATTGATCTCTAGACAACCAAGATCAGTCCCCCTGGAGAAAATGGCCACTTTGGAGGGTGGACTCAGTGGCATTATACCCTGCTGAGGCCCCTCCCCTCCCCAAATCTCATCCTTCCCAATCTCCACCCCCAAAATCTCCAGGTATTTCCCAGCACAGAGCTGGCAACCCTATGAATGGTTATAAAGGTTGCATAAACCTGGGGTAATCTAGCACACTTTTGTTCATTTAAGAAACACTTAGGTGCAGGGCTTT
The DNA here is from genome assembly GCF_001447785.1 of Gekko japonicus. NCBI lineage: Eukaryota > Metazoa > Chordata > Lepidosauria > Squamata > Gekkonidae > Gekko > Gekko japonicus. The sequence goes on along the minus strand of NW_015165852.1, from coordinate 43,502 downwards.
TTTTGTAGAAAAAGCCCAGCAGGAACTCATTAGAATAATAGGCCACACCAAACAGCAGAAACTCACTAGCATATTAGGCCACACCCCAACAGTGCAGCTCATTAGCATATTAGGCCACACCCCATGCCTCCCCACTCCTTCCAGGCCCCCCCACCTCGGAGTCTCTGGGGGGGGCGTGTCGCTCTCCAGGCCTTCCCTCTGTAGCCAGGCACACAGAGGTTTTGGCTGTAGTGGGCGTGGCCAACTCTGAAGCTATCCGGAACTCCGTTCCTGTGCGTTCCTGCCCCAAAATAGCCCTGCTTAGGTGCCACTAGTTCTCCCCGCATGCCTTCATCTTCAACATTTCTCAGAAATCTGACTGGTCCATAATGAACAAATTTAGAGTCCAGTGGCACCTTTAAGACCAACAAAGTTTTATTTCAAGGTATGTTACATATTAATTTGTTGTTCAGCCCCTGTCTATAAGTTCGAACCTTACTTTCCTTCCAATGTATTTGAAAAAGTGTGCATGCACACGAAAGCTCATACCTTGAATAAAACTTTTCTTGGTCTTAAAGGTGTCGCCGGACTCTAGATTTGTTCTACTGCTTCAGACCAACACGGCTGACCACCTGGATCTGCTCCATAATGGATAGGGATGCAAACCTCCAGGTAGGTCCTCCTGGAGTTCTCCCCAAATTATGACTGATCTCCAAACTATGGAGATCAGTTCCCATAGAGAAAAGGGCTGGTTTGGATGATGGACTCTATGGCCTTATTCCCCACTGAGGTCCTTCCCCTCCCCAAACCGTGCCCTCCTCAGGCTTCCCTGCCAAATCTCCAGGAATTTCCCAACCCAAAGCTAGCATCCGTAAGAAATTCCCTGTTCAGAGGCAATAATATTTTGCATAGCAGTGCTGGAGAGGGGGCAATAATGGAGAACACAGGAAGCTACTTTATACTGAATCATCCCCTTGACCCATCAAAGTCAATATTGTCTACTCAGATTAACAGCAGCTCTCCCAGATCTCAGGTAGAGGTCTTTCACGTCACTTACTTCCAGATCTTCTAATGGGAGATGCTGGGGATTGAACCTGGGACCTTCTGCATGCCAAGCAGATGCTCTACCACTGAGCCACGCCATGCCACGCCCCCCTCCCGCTTGTAGGTATTTTGTCGGCCACAGTGAAACATGAGATGCATCTCTTTTAGGTTCTTCTTCTTGAAAATGCATTGGGGAATGAGACACACCAGCAAAGGAAATCAGCAAAGTTACTTTGCAGAAAATACAGATTCTCCATAATCACAAGTGCACTGAAAGTGTCTCAAAATGGTGGCCCCATAGCATAGACTAAATATGTTATACAAAAGAACAGCTTGAAATGGCCACGATACCAGCCAAAGCAAGAGTAGAAATGTTCCACCAGAAACTGATCAAGAGGAACACAATTTAAAAGAGCTGCCTTTTTCTCCAGATAAGAGTTTCGGTGAAGGAGTGGATGAAAGAAAGAATCCATGAAATTGCAAACAACGTTTTTGTAGGAAATCTCCAGGACAGACTGGTCATGCTCACGGAGAGAAACATATGAGAGTGCAGTTGAATGTAGAATGGCCTAAATGGTTTTAAATGTAGTTAAATGCAGACTGGCCCAAAAGGGCTAAAACAACCTAAATGTAAGATCCAGCAAGAGAGATCCTTGGAATGAATCCTTTCAAACCAGATTGCAAAATATAACACATACCGAAGAAGAAGAAGTTGGTTTTTATGTCCCACTTTTCTCTACCTTCAGGAGTCTCAAAGTGGTTTATAATCGCCTTATCTTCTCTCCCCATAACAGTCACGTTGTGAGGTAAGTGGGGCTGAGAGACTTCTGAGAGAACTGTGAGTGGCCCAAGGTCACCCAGTAGGCTTCTTGTGGAGGACTGGGGAATCAAATCCAGTTTTCCACATTAGAGTGTGTCATTGTTAACCACTACACCATGCTGACTATCCATAATTATCATAGATGGCATGGAGGTTGGAAGATATGTGTATGGAGAGAGGAGCTTGATACTGCAAGGATCTCTGATGGGTGTGCTGATTATACAAAGACTCCCCCCCCTCCATCACAGGGGATTCCTGTCAATGAAGCTTCAGCCACCGAGAATAGGGATGCTCAAGCATCCACTGGTTTGGCTCATGGGCTGTTCACCAGTCATGAACAAGAAGCCGATTTTTCAACGGTTGCAATCAGTTTAAGTCTGTTCAGTGGGTTACTTCCCACATATTCAAACAGTAGAGTACAACTGGCAGGGTTTCATCCATGTGCATTTTCACACGGCCTAATTGGAGTCCTACTCAATGGCAAGCTGTGATCTCCTTGTAGCAGTGTTGCTAATTGCATTGCTTGACATTCCCATGGAGGAAGGAATGGCAACCATTCTCTTACATGGGAGAAAGTGAAAAGGTGCTGTCAGGAACACCACCAGGGCAGGTGTCCAGTCTGTTCCTTTCACTTGGTGAACCCAAATATGGAGAATTGTGCATGTGTATAAAGTGCCATCAGGTCGCAGCTGGCTTAGGGCAACCCGATAGGGTTTTCAAAACAAGAGACTAACAGATGGTTTGCCATTGCCTTCCTCTGCGTAGTAACCCTGGACTTCCCTGGTGGTTTCCCATCCAAATACTAGCCAGGACTGACCCTGCTTAGCTTCTGAGATCCGACAAGATCAGGCTAGCCTGGGACATTCAGGTCAGGGCATGGAGAATTATACCTGCTTCTTTTATCTACATAGTCCTATTCTGGATTATGCTTGTTGCTCACACAAAACTGTGACAGCATATTGAGAAGTGGAGAGAATATGAATGTGTTTGTGCATATGTGTGTGTGTTTGGGGCTCTGGCCAGGAGCTCTAGGTTCACAGGAACCCCAAAGAAATAATATGCAAGATTCAGGTTTACTTACAAGGAGATTGTAATAATGATCAAGTTTACAGAAATAGCAGGATAAGCTCCCATCCACTGAGTCTCAAATGCATACACACACACACACAGAGCGAAACTTAGAGCCAAACCTAAAGATGAGATGCACAGCTAAAACTAAGCATCTTATACTTAGTTTTAATGGCTGCCTACAAGTCAAGAAATCATTAACCAAGCTATCTCAGGCCATCTTGCACGTCAAGAAATCATTAATCAAGCTATCCCAGGCCATCTTGCAGCTGTTGTCTAGTGGTGAGAGAAAACAAACCAGGCTCCGTAGATAAGAGCATGAGAGGGAAGAATATTCTCTTGGGAGTGACCTGACAGCTGTCCCCTCACCCTGCTCAAGGCAACCAAAGATAATGCCCCACCCTGTAACAAAATGGAATTACAGAGGCTATACAGTGTGCATCCACATAACATTTTTATGGACTGGATATATGTAAGAGGAAATCAGCATTGTCATGGTAAGCTTCTCCTGATGTGTGCATGTTCACTTGAAGGTGAGTAAAAGTACATACAAGTGTAGTTCCATCTCTCCATTATGGGGAACACAATCACACAAGAGATTCCTACACATGTCTGAAATGAACATGTGGGCATAGGGAACAAAGCTTGTGGTTGAGATTCCGTGTCTCCTCACCATGTGCATTTAATCTTCATCAATGTGTTACACAAAAGGGGTCACACTATCATGTGACCAAAAAACAGACCATTTGTAGGGCAGAATTATATTTGTCAGTAATACAGAAGGCGGGGGCCTGATGGACATAGCCGGCCGGAGTGTCAGGAAGCCGAGCGCCGAGGAAGAGCCGAGGGAGAAAGCTGTTGTGGCTGCTGTGGATGCCAGGGAAGGAAAAAAGATCGGAGACCAAAAGGGACACCACGCCAGCATATCATGTGACCAAAAAACAGACCATTTGTGGGGCAGAATTATATTTGTCTGTATACACATATACACGTAAACATACAAGGAACCTCAGAGAGCCAGTTTGATGTAGTGGTTCAGGGAGTGGACTTTAATCTGGGAGGACCGGGTTTGATTCCCCACTCCTCCACATGCAGCTGCTGGTGTGACCTTAGATCAAACACAAGTTCTCTCAGAGCTGTTCTCTCAAGAGCAGTTTTCACAGAGCTCTCTCAACCCCAGCTATCTCACATGGTGTCTGCCGTGGGAATAGGAAGGGAAGGAGATTGTAAATTGCTCTGAGATTCTGAGTGAAGGACAGGATATAAACCCAACCATCTCCATCTCCTCCTCCTCCTCTCTCCCTCTTTGGTGCAAAAGGAAACCAGGAATTCAGAACCCTCAAGATGATGGATTTTAGGTCCAGTAAGTCCAAGCTGCTTATCTTCACTACAGTCTAAACGTTTATGTATGCCTGTAGATCAGGGGTCACCAACATGGTTCCTGTGTGGACCATGACACCTTCTGGCATCTGCAAAGTGTTTTCAGAATGTGGGCAGAACCAAGCGCTCTGAGATTCCAACAAGGCTTCTGATTGGCTACTGGAGATTTGATTGGCTGTGCAGATTTTTTCTAAAATGTTGCTTTGGCAGCAGCTGCCACCACAACACAAGGATCTGCACTGGGTTACTGAAGTTAAATTGTAGCAATAATGAGTTCCCCTAGCTCTTTTTCTACTAATCGACCCCTGTGCTGCACCCACCTTGCTGTGTCGGAATCCCAAATGTGCCTGCAGGCTCAAAAAGGCTCCCCCGCTAACTATTCATCCATCATCCTGATTTCCCAAGTTCACAATTCTAAAATGAGAGTAGATGCTCTTCAGGAATCCAAGAAGGTGAATATTAAGAAATATAGGGAGAACAGAGAGCGATCAAGGAAACAGCAATCTGACTCTGTCCAGCCTGAAACGCAAAATACTCATGGGGAATGCAGAAAAGCCATTTGTCTTTGAACTCCCAGTATTGAAACGGAAAGGTGAGTATCTGAAGGCAGCAGGTATGTGAATCCTGGAACTGAAAGGGAAAGGAGACAACCCAGAGGCAACATCTACTCAAGCCCTGATGATCAGTTTGAAGGAATATAACCTGGGGGAAGAAGAAAAAACTCCAGCCCTGCCGGCAGGCTTGAAAAGAGAGGGCTGGAGGGCAGGAATCGCTCTGGCCCTGACAATGAGCTCAGATGGACAGATCTGAAAGGTCGGCATCTGCATAAAGGCCTCTCAAGCCTGAAATTGATGAGGGAAGGGAGGCGGGGAAGGCTTTGTGGGAGACTTCCTGCCTTTAATAGCCCGTGGTCATGAACACAGCTGGCAAGAGATGGAACTCAGCATACCCTCCATGCTCTGCATTCCAACAGAAGCAGGAGTGCTTAGGATAAACATACGGGGACCACAAAGGAGAAAAAGGAAAAATAGGAATGGCATTTTTTAGTCAGAAGAACTAGGTGGTCTAGGAGGGCCTACAGTCTGATTCCGTATTACACGGAAGATAGTTCAGGGTTGCTATTCCCCCAGTGGGGGCCAGGGGAATCCTGGCCTGGTTTGGGGGGGCAAATCCCCTGATTTCAGGGGGCCCAATTTGCCATGGCCCAGCTGGCTGGTGGGGAAGCCCCACCCTTGAAAAGCCCCCTCCCGGTGCCACTGTCTTAAGTGCAATTACATCACCTGGGAGTGACGTTATCACTTTCCAACGTTGGAGGTGACGTTCCAGGTTTTTGGCAAAACGCTATGGTTTTGAGGCCCCCAAAACCCAGAGTTTTGCCCAAAACCTAGAGCGTTGCCCCCAACGTCGGATATGCAACGACGTCACATCTAGGTGACATCACTGCAGTGTGCATGATTTGCGTGTGTGCCAGAACAACTCAAAGAAGGATCAGGAGTCCCCGCTCTGGCAGCCAGGTAGGACCTGGCAACTCTAAGATAGTTTCAGGTGAGTAGCCATGTTGGCCTGCAGCAGAAGAGCCAGATGTGAGTCCACCTGGACATTAAAGACCAACAAGATTTCCGGCTTACGAGCTTTCAAGAATCCTACGAACACTTCCCTGGGACTAAGCCCTTCTGAGTATGCCTGAGGAGGATTCCTAGTAGACCTGTAGGAATGGAGATCCTGGAGACCTGATATCCCAATCAGAAGGTGGGAGGGGGCGGCAAAGAAAGGAGTCAGGACTCTCAGGAGGCAAAGATACAATCCAAAATACAGCAGCTTGAGCAAGGGAAAATGCTTAGGAGAAGAAAACCGGCCACAGGGAGCTTTGACTCTCAAAAGCTCACACCCTGGAAATCTTGTTGGTCTTTAAGGTGTTTCTGGACTTGAATCTTCAATGTTACACTGGGGAACACTTGATGTTCATTGGTGGAAATCGAACCTCCGCTATGAATACACTAGGAGGGCTCACAGAACACCACTTATTGGGAGTCATAAATATGTTCTGCACGCAATCTGTGTGATACTTGGAATCAGGGCTTTTTTGGTAGAAAAAGCCCAGCAGGAACTCATTAGCATAATAGGCCACACCCAACAGCAGAAACTCATTAGCATATTAGGCCACACCCCTGACAGCACAGCTCCCTCCCAGGATCGGCGTCCCCAGGTGCCCCACGGCTTGCGGGGCGCCTGGGGAACCTGAGGAGGGGAGGCAGTGTAAACTGCATTCCCTCCCTGGATCAGCTTGGCTTCCACGGGCACCCTGCGGCTTGCAAGGCACCTGGGGAAACCCGAGGGGGGGAGTCTGTAGGCGTGGCCAACTCCGTTCCTGTGCATTCCTG
>NW_015165852.1:31865-36605 GCF_001447785.1 Gekko japonicus | reverse complement strand
ACTCCCATCCCTTGCAGGAAAGAAAGTCCAAGATATAAAAAACTCCTTGTGAATAACTTATAACCCATAAATGACTAAATTTAATAATATAAGAACATAAGAGAAGCCAAGGTTGGGTCAGGCCAATGACCCATCCCATCCAACTTTCTGTCACACAGTGGCCAAAAATACCAGGTGCCATCAGGAGGTCCAGCAGTGGGGCCAGGAGACTAGAAGCCCTCCCACTGTTGCCCCCCCCAAGCACCAAGAATACAGAGCATCACTTGCCCCAGACTGAGAGTTCCTGTCTATACCTTGTGGCTAATAGCCACTAATGGACTTCTGCTCCATATGCTGATCTAATTCCCTCTTGAAGCCGTCCATGCTTGCAGCCGCCACCACCTCCTGTGGCAGTGAATTCCATGTGTTCCATATATAGAAACCCTCCCACTGTTGCCCCCCCAAGCACCAAGAATACAGAGTATCACTTGTCCCAGACTGAGAGTTCCTGTCTATACCTTGTGGCTAATAGCCACTGACGGACTTCTGCTCCATATGCTGATCTAATTCCCTCTTGAAGCCGTCCATGTTTGCAGCCGTCGCCACCTCCTGTGGCATTGAATTCCATGTATTCCATATATAATAATATAAATAACATAAAAATACAACATAGTGCATAAATCAATACTCCATAAATGCAACATAATAATATTATATAACTATATTGTAGTGCAAGTTTTGAAAATTGGCAAGGACTGCTTAAAGGAGACACAATCATTACCTGGAATCTAACAGGTTGAACATGATTACATTATAGTCCGGGGATTCTGCTTTTCATAAAATACAAACAATTTGACAAGAACTTTCTATATGATTTAGATACTTTGTATGGGATATTTATTTTATTGAATTTGTGGAGTATTGATTTATGCAGTATGTTGTATTTATAGGTTATTTGTATTATCTATATTTATATATCTTTTGCATGTGTCCCAATCTTCCCCTAAATGTTCACTGTGGTTGCCAATCTCCCTATGGGGCCTGGAGATCTCCTGGAAATCACCGTATTCCCCAGCCACAGCACATCATTTCCCCTACAGAAAATGGGTGCCTTGATGCACATACTCTACAGTAGTCCATAACACAAGCATGCCATGCCAAAAAAGATAGAGCTCACCACAAGCACATGTTGATGCTGAACAACACAAGGCCAAAAGTGACAGGAAAAGGCACCAACAATGCTCTGCAGATGAAAGAAATGCTGAGCTTCAGCATCTGTATGATCGTTGTCATGCTATGACGCCACAGCAAATAGATGCTAAATCTTTATTCATGTGTGCTATCTGTACTGCACAGGCACAAAACATGACTCCTGAACAAAAGGCACATCTCACCAAATGAGAGGCATGCAGACAACTCATTAACAGATAACAAGAAACAGCAGAGGTAACTGCGCAAAGACGTCAGAACCACAATAATAGCTACACAAACCACTACATGCCATAAGGCTGTACACCACACAGATGATGAGCATGCTGTTCCTGCATGCTCACGTGGCACTCTGGATCAGATTTATGAATTCTGCCATGCCAAACACTTCCCAAGAGAAAGAACGTCTGATGGAAAGTTCTCTACCTGTTGCTCCAAAGGAGCAGTCAAATTAGATCACATTGATGTTTCCCCATTAATTGAACAACTTCTGACATATCACCATGAGCTTTCAACAAACTTATTGGTTAACATGCAGTTAATTAATAGCTCCCTTTCATTTGCATCAATGGGAGCACAAATGGCTCCTCCACCGGGTTACAGCCCTTACTGCTTTCGAATCAATGGATCCATCTACCAACATGCCAAAGCACTGCACCCTGAAAATGGCAAACAATGGAAATACGCACAGCTTTATATTCTTGATCCTGATGAGGCTGCAGCCCAAAGACCGCAAATGCAAGAAAATCGTGGGTGCAGTGCACATCTACTGCAAACCTTAAGCCCATTCATGGCAAATAACAACCCATTTGCAGATGCCGGTAAAATGCTTTATGAGGTCGAGCAAGAGAGCATTCAGGATGCTCACATACATAATGCTGTTCCTTCTACTGCATCCATGGCCATTATTCAAAACCGCAAAAATGGCCAAAGGAGATATAATGCTCCAAGATCTAATGAGGTTGCCATTATATTTTAAAATCCAGATGGCTAGCCTCCACTCCACCATGACTTGCTCATTCATTACTCTATCACATTATACCCTGGTGAGGTCCCTGCCCTCCCCAGGCTGTACCCCTCAACTCTACAGGTATTTCCCAACCCAGAGTTGGCAACCCTGTAATTGACTACGGAACCACTCTCAGACCCTTGGAACCCAGAGAACATGGCATAGGAGGAGGTACTTTTCTTCCTTAGCTGCCACTGCATAGCCCCAAATCAACATCAGCCCGAGGTGGAGGGAACGATACCTGTTACCATGTGACTCTCCTCCAATACTACCCACTTGGAGCAACAAAATGACTTGAGACAGCCCTGCCTTATAGCTAAGCAAAAGGAAATAAACATGGCTCACCTCCCATATATATGATTACATTTAGTCATTTATGGGTTATTAGTTATTCACATGGACTTTTTTTATGTTTTGGACTTTCTCCTTATTTCCGTGTTCTCCTTTTTTGTGTGTACTTGCAGGAGAGAATGCAGGCAAGAGCAGTAACCATGTTTCTTTCTCCTTTCTTTCTTTCCCACCTGCTGCCCCAGACTCCACCAGAAAGAGAAAGTGGACAAGCAGCAGGAAGAGGAACAGGAGGAAGTTTCCCTCCATCCCTATCCCCATGAGTGTTTTGCAGGTCCCCACCTGTGTTCGGATAATACCGGAGGATTACAATTGACATATTTGATTTCAATATTTGACATTTGAGCATTGACATTTTTCAGCATTTGATAGTTAATGTATGATGGTGTTTGACATTTGACAGTATTCATAACCAATACATCTGTATATCACAGTGCAGGTCACACCTCCTACTTTCAAAGAGAATTTTGAGGCCCGTCAAGCAACATTTGAATGTTTACCACAAAATCTGCAGTTTAAAGATTTAAGGATTTAAAATCAGAGCAGATGCCAGTGGCACTAGAGAGGCTTCTGAATATCTTCCCGATAAGAATTCTCCCAGAAATATGATGTTCCGTCTAAGCTGGAATGGAAGTGCGTGCATATTTTTTTTTTTCCTCCGTTTTCTTCAGTGGAGCCCTGGGGGTGTGGGGGTGGGTAGCAGTATGAACTGGATATAGATTTGGGTATGTGTTATCATTATGGAAACACTATAGACGTACAGATTGCAACACATACACAAATCAACCAGTTTGGTGTAGTGGTTAGGAGTGCAGACTCTGATCTGGGAGAACCGGGTTTGATTCCTCCCTCCTCCACATGCAGCTGCTAGGTGAACTTGGGCAAGCCACAGTTCTCTCAGAGCTGTTCTCTCAAGAGCAGTCCTCAAAAGAGCTCTCTCAGCCCCACACAGGGTGACTGTTGTGGGGAGGGGAAGGGAAAGGAGATTGTAAACCGCTCTGAAACTCCAAGTGAAGAGTGGGGTATAAATCTAATCTTTTCTTTTCTTCATATGGAATAAGAATATATATAAAAATATCCCCATCTGCACAAAGAATGAGCAGGCCCATAACTAGTGCGGGGTGGGAGAGGGGCACCCGGGGGGGCATGATATCACTAAGGGCGTTTTTGCTCCTCATTCCCATGGCCAGGCCTGAGTCCAGCCAGGAGACCAGAAGAGCCATTTGGTTTTTCCCCACCCACACAATCTCTGCCCAAAAGCAATACAGGGTTTGTGTTCCATGAAGGTGGAACATTAATAATACTTAGACATTATGGAAACAGACCATGCTCTGGGAACAGAAGGTACCCATTTAGAGAGCTCTTTTGAGGACTGCTCGTGAGAGAAGAGCTCTGAAAGAACTTCTAATTGATCCAAGGTCACACCAGCAGCTACATGTGGAGGAGCATGGAATCAAACCGGGTCCTCCCAGATTAGAGTCTGTGTTCCTAGCCACTATACCAAACTGGCTTGGGAAAACAAGAGTTTTACCAGGAACAAGGAATGGAAACCATCCTTGGGAAATAGGGACGATTGGAGCATATGTGGCCTTATTTTATTTATTTATTTATAATATCTCTCTCTCTCTCTTTTCTTTTATGACAGCCTGTCCACTTCCCTGCCTCAGAGGAAAGATTTTCCCTCAGTTTTTCTTTCCCTTTTGTAACTGGGCCACCCTAGTAATGTGTTTTCTTCTTTGCTGAAGAACTCTGGCTGTCCCACCCTGTCACAGTCTAATATTTTGCCTGTTTATTCAGCCAGGAGCTTGAGGGAAAGGTCAGGATTGTCCTTTCACATAAACAACTGAAATAGCACTGAAGGTATTTTGAAATTCAAAAATAACCAAAGATTTTATTTAACACAGAGGGGAAAGGTCAGGTGAAATCAGGGTTTGACATTTCTGAGGTAAAACCAGTAAATGAACAGACTTTCGTTCTTATGTCTCAGGCTAAAGAGAGTTTCTTAAGCTTTTCCCAGTGACTTAAATCTTTATGTTGAGAGGCTTCTGTTCCAGTGTTTTCCCCAAACACTCCACTACACTTTCTTTGAGTGTTCTCTAACTCTTTCGGTTTTCAGAAGGCTGGTGCACTCATTCCAGTACCCAACACCCCTTCTCTTGAAACAAGCTTCCTTGCCCATTTTCCTCCTCTTCTCC
>NW_015165852.1:24570-31746 GCF_001447785.1 Gekko japonicus | reverse complement strand
CTTTCCAGTACCCAACCCCCTCCCCCCCCCATACACCAGTACATACCTTGAATTTTTAACTGACTCTTAAGGTCACCAGGGGCAGTTTCTATTCCACACCAGACCAAGGATCTCTGCACTCTTCAGAGCTAACTCCCTGTTTGACTGGGTAGGGAATTTTCTTCTCTCTCTAGAAGATCTATCTCCTTTCCTTGGTCCGAATGCGAGTCTTCACCTACTTTCCAAACTTCCTTGTCAACTTTCCCCCAGTTCTCATGTCTGTGTTAACTGCTCTCAGCTAAGGATGAATTCTGAAACTGTCAATATTCGACTCTTCTCAGCTAGGGCTGAAATCAGACTGAATCCTCCTCGACATGCAGTTCAGAAGTCTTTCTCTGCTCAGCTGATGCTAACCAATCAGATCTCTCAGAACAGCCTGTCCCTCAAGGCTCTACGGCAATATGAAGAATTAACCCTTCATAGTCCTTCATCTGTTTACACAGCACTTCTAAGTTTTTACAAGTGCAGTCCATTACAACCCTCAAGTCACAACTGTTCGAAGTTGGTTTGACATTGCCTGTCTCCATGTCACTGTCTTGGAGGTCTCTCCTCCAAATCCTAGCCAGGGATGACCCTGCTTAGCTTCTACGATTTGATGAGATCTGGCTAGCTTGGGAACATGCAGGTTGCATCATATGAAATGCTAAATGAGTATAGCTGAATTTCTCCTGCTTTCATCTTGGTTCCATAAATGGGAGCCTCTACAACCAGTATCCTCAGCCTAAACTCCATTCAACTGGTGCGCTCACTTGATTTTTTTTAAACGTAGAAGAGAGTACTTTTACAAAGTTCAGTGGAAAAACCTTATTAAGGTCACTAGCTAAATTATTAATTTAGCACCAGTTTCAGAAATCAGTCCCTCGGGCATGCTCCTGGAGTGAATCCTGTCCATCTTATCTCTGTTCTGAACTTCGGCGGAAGTGAGGCATGGATAATGAAGTTTCTTACTGGCGGGGGTCACCTTCGATTTTATCTATAAACTAATATCAACACTTTGATTTACTAGGGTTTACGGTCGGGTCCGCGCAGCGATAGCAAAACCCTCTGGGCAAAATGAAAAGCACGGAGAAGATTTATTTTAAAAATGCCTTTAGTAAGGACGCCTGATTTTATTGTGCTTCTAAATTATAGATATGCCGACTCGTTCAGGCTCATTCATGAGCCCGTCATGGTGAGCAGGAAATATTGTTAGTTATTCACAATGAATCGCTACATAGGAGGGGGGAGAGAGAGAAAGAAAATGCATTTGTGCACCCACTTAAAAAAATAAATCGAGAATTTGAAAGATGGCTGTGTTTTGCAAGCTAGACCTGGTTGTACTGTTTATACGTAAATTGGAAGCAGAGAGGTGTCGTTGAAAGAACGAATACGGGTAGTTCTCCTGGTTCCCCCTCTTTAGGCCTCTTCTTTAAACAGAGGTAATAAATCCATAGGTTGCGACCAGTGAACCCAAAAGGGTGTAATTTTCATTTCTTTTTTTCCTGGTAAGGCAGGAAAAAAACTTTTTAATTGCTTCATCTTTTAAACAAGTGACACATCTCTTGCCCTCGTTCCAAATAAATATTTATACTGCATGCACTTCAGAGAATGCATCAAATACCTTTTTTATTTTTGCAGATATATGATTCTTCTTGAAAAAACTGGTTTAGAAGATTGGACTGTGCCTATATTACCAATATGTGTGGGTGTAAGGGCTGTAATTTTTAAAAAATGTACCTTCTAATAGAAGTCACCCTATGCATAGTCAACTGGCATTTCTGGGAGATTCAGTATGCACCTCTGCCTCATGTTCTTGTCCCCAACCCATGATGAGGGGTTTTCAGATATATGTATGTGGGGGGCAACATTCAAAAATATAGAACCTCCCCCTAACCTGAGGTGGTACTGTCCAGAACTCAGCCACATCCGCCCATCACCAATGTCCTATTATCACATTACCTTTGTGGCACTGATGCCATTGCAGCAAAAAGTCATATCTTTGATAAACCTTGTAATTTATAAATCCAGAAGTTGAAGGTGATACCACTGAAGGCAGTCACCCAGTTAAAGAAATCATACACTGCTATGGATTTCCATGGGGTTAGACTGGAGTAACTCTGCATGGGATTCCATAGATTAACCGCATGCTTTAATCGATTCATTAATCACATCTGCACAATCTGCATATGAATAAGCCGATCGTTTTTGTTTATTTGTTTCATTTCTGTACCCCACCTTTCTCTGCAATGGGATCAATTGTCCTACATCATTCTTGTCTTCTCCATTTTGTCTTGACAAAATAAGCCTATCTGTTTGGTTTTTAGAGGACATGGCCAATTGTCATGGCGGGCATTATCTTGGAGGGGGCCTTTCTTCCTGTATGGGGGGAACCTAGGTGAGAGAGCAGGAGAACCCGCACTGGATTTCCTGTTATTATTAAGAAGTTAAAGCACCAATGGAAGGGTATGTCAACTGGACTGGGTATGTCAACCCCTTGAAGCTGCTGTTTGGGTATGAGTCTGAAAGAGGAATGGCCCATGATCTGTTGGGGAATCCCACGATTGTACATGTTGGTTTCACTAATGGGTCAAACAGTACACGCTTGGGTGCCATAGTCACAATTCACATTGGGTATTAAGTGTATGAGAACCGAGGACAACCACCAGTGACTGGGTGACACAAGGTAGAGAACTATGTGAAACAGCTCTAAGTGCTAGCATTTCCAGGAAATGGAAGGAGGGAATGTGCTACAGCAGATTTAGTTAAACTAAGCAGGTCTGAGTGGGCTAAGTGCTTAGATTTATTTATTTATTTATTTATTTATTTTCATATTTATACCCCGCCCTCCCCAGTGGGCTCAGGGCGGCTCACAGAGGCAAGAACAACTTGCCATAATAAAACAATATATACAAAACAGTTTAAAACATATACTACATATTAAAATATAATAACAGGTGCTCAAACTCCCATTCATAATCTAAAAGATGGCGGATTGAATGTCCAAAGTCCCACGAAGACGGCAGGAGGAGATGAGAGACTTCCCAGAAACCTTACAGACATGTAGGGATTGCCAGCCTCCAGATCACCTGGAATTACAGATCATCTCCAGACCTCAATGCCAGCCTCCAAGTGGGACCTAGAGACCTCCCAGAATTACAGCTCATCTCCAGGTTGCATTGTATCCCACTGCAGTCCCTGTTCTCCCCAGGCTCAATCCCCAAATCTCCAGGGGTTTACCAACCTAGATTTGGCAGTCCTACTGGCCCATCCCCTGTCAGTGGCTGGGGGGAACCTGGCAACCCTATGGACACCACCTTGAGTTCCATAATGGAGGAAAGGCAGAAAACAAATTGCATTAACTATAGTAAACAATGGGGGGGTGTCCATTGCTTGGGTTATTGGTGGGTACATTTTTAATCTGGTCATCTAACTAAGTAGTTGACCAAACATTATAGCTAGACTTAGTGGGGGTGGAAAGTGCTGTCAGATTGCAGCTGACTTATGGTGACCCCTCAGGGTTTTCAAGGCAAGAGATATTTGGAAGTGGTTGGCCATTGCCTGCCTCTGTGTAGCAACCCTGGGCTTCCTCATTGGTCTCCCATCCAAGTACTAACCAAGGCTGACTCTGCTCAGCTGTAACCAGCCTCCTGGACCCTGAACCTGGGGTGGTCTTTCCCGAGAGAGAGACACCCCAAAACAACCTCTGAACCTCCACAAACAGTGCCCACATAAAGCCAGGCTTGGCTTAAACAGTGGCTTTTGCTGGGAGACTAGGAGAAACACATACTGGCTGGTACAATGCTGGCCAAGTGAAGATTCTCCAGGCTGGCTGCACTGTTAAACACCCTCCATGCAAGCAAGCACCCCACACTTCTCTCCTGTCAGTTCATTCCAAAAGGACTAGAATGGCCAAGTTTCTGCTCTCGCCTCAGGCACCTTCTACTGACCAAATGGATAGTCTTTTGTCTGTCAAATGTAGAGGCAGGCAGGGACAAAGAGCCTCTGGTCTGTGCTGTTGTCATGAATGAAGTATGGTGCACGTTTCCAGCCCCAACTTCTGTTTCACTTGTATGTCAGGAAATGCCTTTGGAATAATCCTCCCATTCCTGTCTCCATATATATTTGTCTAAAATATCTGCATCCTTTCACCTATGCCAGAAGTCTAGTGAATAGTCCCCCATTCAGGTTCATCCTGACGCACATTAAGAAACATCACCTCTCTTGTCTGGCGCTAGGGAAATGCCAGACCACTCTATTGTTCCACAATGGACACTTCCAGCCCAATCACCCAAAAACCTGGCTAATCCCATTATAGCAATTGTTAATCCAGACTCTGCCTCTCTGAGATCTCAGAGAGCCAGTTTGGTGTAGTGGTTAAGTGTGCAGACTCTAATCTGGGAGAACCGGGTTTGATTCTCAACTCCTCCACTTGTACCTGCTGGATGACCTTGGGCAAGCCATAGTTCTGTCAGAGCTGTTCTTTCATGAGCAGTTCTCAAATGAGCTCTCTCAGCCGCACGTACCTCACAGGGTGTCTGTTGTGGGGAGGGGAAGGGAAAGGAGTATATAAGCTGCTCTGAAGACTCCTCCTTATTGGTCACACCTAGGCCATGCCCTCCTGCCAACTGCACCTCCTGGGACCAATGATTGGCCCAGGTAATCTTTTGTCTTTACCTAGGGCAAGCCCCTCAAGACATCCCATTGGTCAGCATTGTTCTCTAATGTCTATATCCATCAGAGCACATGGCCTCAGATTGTCTGCCTCTGCCCTGATGCCTACTGGCAGTCCACCCCCAAACTATGTTTGGGCAACAATCCTTTCTCCATGGATTCTGCACATCTGGACAGGTTGTATTGCCCCATAACTGAACCCTCTATTTGCTACCAATCACCCCTGCTTTCTTAGTTCTGTATTGCTTGCTCTTTTTGAATGCTTAGTGTGCTTGCAATTAGGGAAATTCTTCAATAAAACCCATTTAATTTACTCTTCAAATCTGGAGTCTTCCTACTGTGCCAGACCTTGGTATACAATTGGTGTGTGGTCCCTGTACCCTCTGGTCTTACCTCCCGCATAGCTAATTTCCCCAAACAACAAGGCAGACCATCGGTGGTAACAAAATGAGTTCAGGCTAGCCTGGGCCGTCCAGGTCAAGGCCAAGATGAGCTCTTAACCTTAGAACATAAGAACATAAGAGATGCCAATGTTGGATCAGGCCAAAGGCCCATCCAGTCCAACACTCTGTATCACACAGTGGCCAGAAATACCAGTGCCATCAGGAGGTCCACCAGTGGGGCCAGGGCATTAGAAGCCCTCTCACTGTTGACCCCCCCCCCCAAGCACCAAGATGACAGAGCATCACTTGCCCCAGAGTCCCTATCTATACCTTGTGGCTAATAGCCACTGATGGACCTCTGCTCCATATGCTTATCTAATTCCCTTTTGAAGCCGTCCATGCTTGTAGCCGCCACCTCTTCCTGTGGCAGTGAATTCCAAGTGTTAATCACTCTTTGGGTGAAAAAGTACTTCCTTTTATCCGTTCTAACCCGACCGCTCAGCAATTTCATGGAGTGCCCACGAGGTCTTGTATTGTGAGAAAGGGAGAGAAGTACCTCTTTCTCTACCTGCTCTTTCCCATGCATAATCTTATAAAACACAATCATGTCACCGTGCAACCTTGTGCAAAACCAGCCTAAAAACAAACAATTGGAAAGGGGCAATGGCATCATTGCCATGTGGATCTGGTTCCACTTGTTCAAGGTTTCACATGGAGGTTTGAGATGTGGTCCATGTGCATAGACTCAATGGCCATGACTTCGCTGGATGACCAATTAGTCGGGATTAACATCCAAGTACTAACCAGGGGTGACCTTGCTTCACTTCTGAGATCTGATGATATCAGGCTAGCCTGGGCCATCCAGGTTGGGGATAGCTATACTTACGATGGGGAATTTTAGGACAGACAGAATAATCATCACAGATACCTTTGGAGGCGATAGAGATTCTCTCCCAACGAACTTTTCCGGATTGAATGCCGCAGAACGTTATAGCGTTACCAATGAAAATAAATGGCCCAATTTCCAAAGATATTTAACACAGACGGTTCCCCACTGATTTGATAGCAATTTTAAAAATACAGGCTGAGGACGTGCCAAAGAAGATGAGTAACACCACTGGGAAAATAATACTTTCCCAACCACAACGTATTTGAGGGTCTTTCATCACAGCATTCAGTCTACCCCATCGCCTGCCATTGTTTTTCATTAGCACACCACGCTGCAGTGTGGCTGCTCACGTCTTCATTTGATGCTGTAAGTGATACTAGGAGATGACATGGGAGAAGACAGTGGCCAGTTAGACTTTGCAGCAAATGCCTGATGAAGATGCCTTGATTCCTGACTACCGAGCTGCTGATGAAAAATATGGTGCTATAAATCCCTTTCCTGGGAGCTTCAGGCCCATTCAGACAGGAGCTGTCCAGGTTCCCACCTCAGTTCCGTAGCATGGGTGCTGGGTAACATCCCAGGACAAAAGGCTTTTCTACCTGATGCCAACCAACCATACAACCCCTACAACCTACACTGGTGCAGCAGTCATTCCCATCTGTGGTGATTCACTGAGGTCTTTGCCTAACCTCTACTAGCAGAGGATGTCTTGAGTAGAGATGCCAGGGTTTAAATCAGAGACCTTCTGCATACAAAGCCTGTCCCCCCCCCCTACTGAGCTGCAGCTTTTCTCCTCTACCAGGACTGTGCATCGCAAAATGAGGTACCTGACACCATGCGTTCAAGAGAATTCAGAACAAGCATAAGAACATAAGAGATGCCAATGTTGGATCAGGCCAAAGGCCCATCCAGTCCAACACTCTGTATCACACAGTGGCCAGAAATACCAGTGCCATCAGGAGGTCCACCAGTGGGGCCAGGACATTAGAAGCCCTCCCACTGTTGACCCCCCCCCAAGCACCAAGAAGACAGAGCATCACTTGCCCCAGAGCCCCTATCTATACCTTGTGGCTAATAGCCACTGATAGACCTCTGCTCCATATGCTTATCTAATTCCCTTTTGAAGCCATCCATGCTTGTAGCCACCACAGTCAGCTCTGGGCTGGGAAATTCCTGGAGATCTGAGGGTGCTGCCTGGGCAGGGTGGAGTCTGGG
>NW_015165852.1:17118-24552 GCF_001447785.1 Gekko japonicus | reverse complement strand
CAGCAGGGGTGTGATGCCATAGATGCCACCCTTCAAAGCTGCCATTGTCTCCAGAGGACCTCTGTAGTCCGGAGATCAGTTTCAATTCCAGGAAAACTGCAGGCTCCACCTGGAGAATTGCCCATCTGAATCGCCCGTCTCTGCTACCGCAGGGAACTGGGTGATATGCAACAATGAATAAAAACATCACTATAAAAATACATTAATTCCAGTAGATAAATTAAAACTCCAGATGGCATACTGGACTGTCCGGCCACCTCATGGGCAGAGGAGGAGGGGGACCAGGAGTCGTTTCGTAGAAAAAGGGCTAGGGGAACTCATTAGTAGAACTCATTAGCATATGCCACACCCCCTGCCATCACTAGAAGTGTGTCATAAGGCCACACCCACCACTCAGTTAGTCTTAAAAATTAGTCTTAAAGGTGCTCTTTGTTAGTCTTAAAGGTGCTATTTGAACTCTTGGACTATTTTGCAGCAACAGACTAATACAGCTACCTCGGGGAAGCTCCTGAATGGGGCTGGGAGTCCTTGGCCAGGCAGAGGGGGAGGATGCCAACTTACCCTCCTGCTTCTTCCTCCATCTGCAACAGAATGAGGCTGGAAGCAGGGGGCGGCCGGAAGCAGGGGGCGGGGCTTCGTCGTGTGCCCCGCCCCCGCCCCTCACCTGGGGGAACGGCGATCCCCCGCGACCCCCCCCCCCCGAACTGAGGGGGACAAAATGATCTGGAGAGCATAAAAGGGTGCCAGCTAGAATGGAAACTATTGCTGTCCTCAACCAAAAGCCTGGCGGAATATATCCGCCTTACAGGTCCTGCAGAATTGCATAAGATCCTGCAGGGCCCTGGTGGTGTTCGACAGAGAGTTCCACCAGGTCGGGGCCAAGATTAAGAAAGCCCTGGCCCTGGTTAAGGACAGTCGGACATCTTTGGGGCCGGGGACCACCAGTAGATTGCTGTCCACAGAGCGTAACATTCTCCTGGGGACATACCAGAGGAGACAGTCCTGCAGATATGCTGGTCCTTCAAACTGAATGTTTGACACTCCTAGAGACTAGGAAGGTAGCAAATGAAATATTTACTATCAGTCACAACAAGGCAAAGTGTGTTAAAAAGATGTTAAACAAAAAAAGTCCTTTATAGATAATTCCTGAAGAACATAAAACAAGATGGATTGCAGCAAAATTCAATCTAGTCCAGCATTCTATATCAAAGAGCAACCTGTCACATCTAGGAATCTCTGAAACTGAGCATAAAGCCCTCTTCTGATATTTGTCCCAAAACGTTGAGACTTTTTGTGTCTTTTTCTGAGCATATAGAAAGTTATTTTCTTGCAGCTGAAGTTTATTGAAGCTCATATCTGTATAAAAAACACATAAATTTATCCATGGAAGATGGGCAGGATTTTGCTCTCCATCTGTTAGCATGGAAGGAGGATGGCTTAATCATTTGTTCTTCCAGGTCTATCTGTTCCACGTAACATATGAAGCTACCTTAAGTAAATCTGGTCAATTCACTAGCATCAGGCAGGCTTTCCAAGTCAGAAGGTCCCACACCTCCACTCAAGACACCCAACTGTTAATAGAAAGTAATTGTTGTTTTCTTGTTAAAGAACTTCTTTGGCAATGCTTTCTCTTCTAGAAAGGAAGCTGGACACAGTGACCAGTAGCTTGGTGGTGGAAAGTACCCAATTTATGGTGGTAGTGGAAAGTGCCCAACAAATCGTACCCAATTTATGGCAACCCCACAGGTTTTAAAGGCAAGAGACAAAAATAGGTGGTTTGCTATTGCTTGCCTCTACTTAGCAATCTTGGACTTCCTTGGTGGTCTCCCATCCAAGTACTAACCAAGACCCACCCTGCTTAACTTCCAAGATCTGACGAGATCAAGCTAGTCTGAGCCATCCAGGTCAGAATAATCACTAGCTTAAATGGTTTTAAAGGAGACCTTTTATCAGTTTCCACTAGCTTAGGCTGTTCCTTGAGAAGGACGATTCAGTCATGGTAATCTATGCTTTGCCCTGCCCTGGATGGCCCAGCCTAGACTAATCTCATTAGATCTCAAAAGCTAAGCAGGTTTGGCCCTGGTTAGTACTTGGACGGGAGACCACCAAAGAAGTCCAGGGTTATTACAGAGAGGCAGGCAATGGCAAATCACCCATTTGTCTCTTGGCTTGAAAGCCATATGGGATTGCAATAAATCGGCTGTGACTTGACAGCACCTTACACATACGCAACCCATGCTG
Organism: Gekko japonicus; assembly: GCF_001447785.1. Classification (NCBI taxonomy): domain Eukaryota; kingdom Metazoa; phylum Chordata; class Lepidosauria; order Squamata; family Gekkonidae; genus Gekko; species Gekko japonicus. The sequence goes on along the minus strand of NW_015165852.1, from coordinate 22,311 downwards.
TGAAGAAAATCAAGTTAGATTACTGTAATGTATTCAGAAATGCCAGATACTCTGAAATGGCCAGGTTATTGTTGATGGTTGATTACAGAAGCCTTATGACCCCTTATTGAAGGACCAACACTGATCCCCTATTTGTGTCTGAGCACAATTCAGAGTGTTAGCCCAAAATAGCCAGGGTACCAACCTGAAAGGCATTGCCAGTGAAGATATATACCTAAAGCCCTGTTCGGAGTGTTTGCATCTAAGACAGTGAGGTGGATAGCTTCAAGAGACAGGGATTTTTCACTGATGGTCTCCCGTATATAAAATGCTTTGCCCATGGAAGTTAACCTGACATCTACTTCAAAAGGATTTTATTAGGTCATGTTACCTATTTTACCTATTTTCACTGCCTCAGGGTGGTGGCTACAAGCATAGACAGCTTCAAGAGGGGACTGGATAAACATATGGAGCAGAGGTCAATCAGTGGCAATTAGCCAGAAGGTATAAATGGAACATTATGTCTGGGGCAGTGAATCTCTGTATTCTTGATGGTTGGGGGGCAACAGTGGGAGGGCTTCTGGAGTTCTGGCCCAGCTGGTGGACTTCCTAATGTCACCTGGGGTTTTGGCCACTGTGTGACACAGAGTGTTGTACTGGATGGGCCATTGGCCTGATCCAACATGGCTCCTCTTATGTTCTTACTGGCTCTGTGGTCAGCCCTGTTTTATGTATTTTTATACTAGTTTTATTTTTCCATTGGTTTTTCTCTTGGTCTATTTGTTTTTTAAAAATGGTCTTTTTTTGGGGGGGGGAAGGTGTTTTGCACCAAAATCTTCAGTTTTGTTGTGTGCTTCTTTTCGATTGTTGTTTTTTTAAAAAAAAAAATCTGGTCAGCATTGTTTTAAATCTTCTGCGATTCTCCTCAAGCTGTTTGTTGAAGAGGCAGCCGGGAAGCAATGCAAATAGATAAATAATTCAAAGAAATGCACAAATCAATAGATTGAACAGAATAAATAAGTACTCCCAGGGCTCTTTTTGAAGCAGGAGCTCCTTTGCATATTAAGCCACACACCCCTAGTGTAGCCAATCCTCCAAGAGCTTACAGAGCTCTTCTTACTGGGGCTACTGTAAGCTCTTGGAGGACTGGCTACACTAGGGGTGTGTGGCCTAATATGTAAAGGAGCTTCTGCTACAAAAAGAGACCTGCGTGGGGCGAGGAGTCCAGTCTGTGGCCACAATGGGAGTGTCATCTGGGTCCAAATACACTGCCAGGGAATTTGCTGGGTGACTGTAGGCTGGTCACTTGCCCAGTGATCTTTTTTGTACAGTGAAGGACTCCGCCCCACAATCATCCCTACATGCCTAAAATAACATATGGATTAGGTATTTTACCTTGTTTGCGTGCACAAGATCTGAAACTTAAATAGACGCCACAGTGATGCTTTGGCAGCGAAGCCAGTTTTTTTCCCCTCTCCCTGGCTGAGCTTTTTTTATATAATGGATTTGTCGATGCTAGAAATGACTTTGCAAGAAATCCCGTCACAACATTAATCTCGAACCTTTCTAATCCCCCGTGGCCCGCATTGTTTTGGTGCAAATGCTTTGCAGATAAAGTGCATTGTTTAATTAATACGGGAACACCTGCTTCCTAACGCTCCGTTTTGGTGCCACGGAACTTAATTAAAACTTATTATATTCACAAAGCTTTTTTTAAAAGGTGCTATAATGTAGCATTTGTTGCAAAGGCAAAGCCATTTGGGGATGCTTTGGGTGAGTGGAGTCAGAATGTCTGGCTGTTGGATGATAACAGCAGCCTTTCAGATAGTAAACAGATGCTGGAATAATTCATCAATACACATAAAAATCTCCTTGCCGGGATCTGAGACCAATCTTTGGAAGGCACCAGCAATTTAGCTCAGGCTTCCAATCCCAGGGGGAGGGGAATTAACATACATGGAGTTACCACTGAATTTACTCTGCAGCAAAAATTCAGACAGACTTGGTGGGGGAAGGTTAGGGTTGGCAACTCTGAGCTTGGAGATTCCTGAAGATTTGAGGGAAATTCCTGGAGATTTGAGGGTATAGCTGGGGAGGTCAGTCTTTGGGGAGGGGAGGGACCTCAGTTGGGTTGAACATCACCGAATCCATCTTCCAAAGGTGCCATTTTCTCCAGGAGAATTGATCTCTTTAGTCTGGATAATTCCAGGATATCTCCGACCCCACCTGGAGACTGGAAACCACAGGGTCTCCCAAGGGTGTAGACTTTCCAATTTCCCGGGGGGGGCTGGGGCTGGGCCAGAGGCATTGCTTTGCTAGGAGCAAGGGTGGCTCCCGGGGGAGGCTGAGCACCTTCCTGAAAATTTCGGCGGGGGCTGAAGCCCCGCCGCCCCCACGAAGATTACGCCTATGGGGTCTCCCAGTGGAAATGACAGCGAAACTATTCTGAAGGAACTAGAGATTTTTGAATAAGATGGGTAGTCGTGTATCTGAAGAAGTGAGCAGTGACTCACGAAAGCTCATACCCTGCCACATATTTTGTTAGTCTTTCTGCAGCTAGAAACATTTGGCAGGACTGGCTATATTTCTCAGGGGTGTCACATGCCATAAAATTGTAAATTCAGTGAGAATGACATTTATTGCGTTGTGTTCAACCGTTTAGTAACCTGCCAGTCTTCGGTGACTTCACAAGCCTGGTGCAGATGTTCAAGTAAGTGCGAAGAAATGGGGATCTACTTGGTAGCCAACTCCTATTTCCTCAAATTGGTGGAACTTGTGTTCAATGTATATCCTACCATGCAGCTTCTGTCCCATCACCTGTACCCTGAAAATACTCAACACCAAGTGAACTGAGTAACTTTTAAACAAACCTTATTTTGTTTATTTATTTACTTCATTTATACTGAAACTTTCTCTCCTAGTTGGGACCCAAAGCAGCTTATGTCATGCTCCCCTCCTCTATTGTATCCCCACTGACAAGAATGCTGAGGTTAGGGTTGCCAAGTTGTTCTGGAACGGGGGACTCCCGGGGTGATCCTGGAGTGCACGCACGCATGCAAAGTGTGTGCGCACCGCATCCACATCACCAGGAAGTGATGTGACGACGCTGGGCACGCTGGGAGTGGGGCCAAGACCATCCGAGGAAAAACCATAGAGTTTTCCCTCGGATGACCATGGCCCCGCCCCCAGCGTGCCCGGCGTCATCACGTCACTTCCTGGTGACGTGCATGTCGGGATGGAGTTCCCCACGGGGCCTGATCCGCCAGCGGCAGGGAACGGGCCTCTGGGGCGAGGGTTTCCCCACCCCCCGGGGGGACTTGGCAAGCCTATGTGAGGTAGGTTAGCCTGAGAGTGTGAGACTGGCCCAAGGTCACCAAACCAGTTTCCATGGTGGACTGGAGATTCGGACCTCTGTATCCCAGATCCTACTTGGATATACTAACCCAGCCGTGTCAAACATGCGGCCCAGGGGCCGGATCAGGCCCCCAGTGGGTTTCTATCAGGCCCGCAGTGGAACTGGCTGTCTTCTGCTTCTTCTTCCAGTTCTGCTGCTGCTGCGTCATCATAGGTTTACAGCTTACAGATACACACCAGAACAGCATACTCAAGATTGCAACAACACAGATGCTTTGATGTAATAATTCAGAGCAAGAGGTGTCAGTTATCAGACACTGTTAAATAAACAAAATATTGCTAGAGTGCTAATATTTTAAGCATGTTTTTATATTAAGTAAAAAAAACACCCCTTTGTGTGTGTCCTTTATAAAGTTTATATCTCCGCTACCTGGCATTACATTTTATGACACACATGGCCCGGCCCAACAAGGTCTCATTTATGTCAGAACCAGTCTTCATAACAAATGAGTTCGACACCCCTGTACTAACCACTACACCAGACTAGCCACAAATGTACAGAAAACCTAAGTATAGGTCAATTAGATTAAAAGTAAATTTGTATGCATATCATTTTCCTAGTTAATCTACATTTGCCTAGTTTACCTAAAATTGCAGTGACTAAAATTCTTTCCAGTGCTTTTGTATGGAAAGAAATCCAGATCTAAGAAATTCAAGGATAAAAGGGTGTGGCTGGCTTATATAGGAACAGTCATGTGGGTCACCCCCAACTTTAGTTGGTACCCTCTAAAAGTGTGATGTGAGATGCTTTCGAACATACCAATCTGCAACACTATCTTTGTAAAATGTTTTCTGCCACCATTCTGTTCTGCGTAGAAAAGCATCAACTGAATGGACCTATACTTCTGATAAAGTGAGCTGTGGCTCATGAAAGCTTATACTGGAATGGATTTTGTTAGTCTTTAAGGTGCCACTGGATTCTGTTTTGATACAAATAGAGCTAGTGTGGTAAGGCGATTAGGGTGCTGGATTAAGGTCATGGGGACCAAGGCTTAAATCCTCACTCTGCCATGAAGCTCGTCGGGTGGTTGTTGGGCAGCCTCTGACAACTGGTGGGATGGGTTGGGAGGGCACAGCATTGTGGGAGAAAAATATTTTTTTAAAAAATGCTGCCTCATGCGCTTTCTGAAAATTCTTACCGGAAGTGACAGGGTAGCTTTAGGAGTTAGCAGGAACACATGCGACCTCTATCCGTGCCCCTCCTGGCTCATTAAAATGGGTCGCGAGGGGTTCCGAGGTGTCCTGCGGGAGATTATTAACAAGTCTCTCTTGGAGGGATGATTCCCTGGGGCACTCAAGGAAGCGATGGTCCGCCCTCTCCTAAAAAAGCCATCTCTAGACCCGGCCGAATTGGCCAACTATTGGCCGGTGTCCAATTTGCCCTTTTTGGGCAAATTGATAGAGCGGTGGCAACACAGCTGCAGGCATTTCTGGATGACGCTTCTGTCCTCGATCCCCACCAGTCCGGGTTTCGCCCTGGTCACGGGGTGGAGACTGTTCTGGTTGCACTGACTGACGACCTCTGTAGGCATCTGGATCAAGGTGGTGTGGCGGCACTGTTGTTGTTAGACCTGTCGGCCACTTTTGATACGGTCGACCATCAGTTGCTGGCCCACCGCCTTGCCGACGTGGGGATTCAGGGGCTTGCCCTTCAATGGCTGGTCTCTTTTCTCCAAGGTCGGGGACAGAGGGTGGTGATAGGGGATCAGCGGTCCCGGAGGTGGCCTCTTGAATGTGGTGTACCTCAGGGGGCAGTGCTATCCCCGATGCTGTTTAACATCTATATGCGCCACCTTGTCC
>NW_015165852.1:3879-16431 GCF_001447785.1 Gekko japonicus | reverse complement strand
CATGATGCGGGCACTTTGGGTGAGAATGGGACGTTTTAGGGGATGGCCATCTTGTTTTTAGGAGAGGAGCACCAAAATTTGTTTTTGACTGTGATGTATTTTTAATACTTTTAATGTTTTTATTGTTCTATTGTATTATCTGGTGATATGCCGTGTAAGCACCCTGAGCCTCCGGGGAGGGCGGGATAGAAATGTAAATAAATAAATAAATAAATAAATAAATAAATAAACTCACTCTATGGTAAAACCATAGCATTTCCAGTGATCCCTAGAGCTATACTGGAAGTGACAAAGGGTAGCTCTAGGAATCAGCAGAAACTCTAGATTAGACTACATGGTAAAACCATAGAGTTTGTGTGATTCTTAGAACTACCTTTTGTCATCTCCAGTAAGACCTTCCAATAATTACATGAGGCTGCATTTGGCAGCCCTACTGGGGCCTTGGACCACTCACACATTCTCAGCCTAACTTATCCCATAGGATTGTTGTAAGGATAAAGTGGGGGAGGCAGGACCATTTATGCTGACCTGAGCTCCTCGGAGTAAGAGTAAGATTAAAATGTAAGGTAAAATGATAAACAAACAAACAACCACAATAAAACCAGATCAGCTTCAAAGTTAGTGCCAGTATCACTGAGTAAAAAGAGTTTCAAGTGAACCTAAAGCACCAGACAAAATCATTAAAATGAAAAACCTACCAATAAAAAAGAAACAAACCACACAGGGCATTCACAACACACAGGAATGGGCAACAAGGTGTAATTCCTTTTCCTTCTCCAGACACTCATTTTTACCTGGTTTGACTGTATGCATCGGGCATAATCAGATTCCATCGGGAAGCCTGCAGCTCAGTTCTTGAAGGCCACAGATTTAATGGGGCTTGCTACATTATTCTTTAACACATACAAATGAGGTTCTTTCTTCGCGCAGTACTTATCCTCTATGCTTTCCCCGTTAATTTTCATTTGCAGTGAGAAGTAGAGGCGCAGTACATAACTTGAACCAATGGAACTCGCATGTCTTTTCCCCCATTACCCACTTGGATTCCTTGGGTAAGCATTATGCCGAGTAAGTTAACCTCTCTGGCTGTCACGTTTTAGGGACTGGCTGTGCGGCCAACAACTGGCAATTTGTTGTGCTGCCTTGTGGGCTGATGTTTTGACATGTTGTTTTCCCTCCTGCAGCTGAGTCCAGAGGTCTCAGACAGTTGTGGAATGGACAAAGCCCATTTTGCATGCAGCCCATGCATTTTCATTAGCACCGTGCAACATCAATGTGTCTGTTATTATGGAGACCTCGTCTTTAACAATGCAGAGCCGGTGGCTAATGCATAATGATTCCGATCAAGATGACTAAGCTCTGTGGCCCACACTCTGAACTGTATGGCACTTTACATGAAGGATAGGAGAGGTCTTTTTCTAAGACCTGTCAATCTATTGACACAAACTACCCAATTTACTCTGAATGCGGGGTGCATAGTTACCTAAAAATACAGTGCCTTTGCACTAGCGTATGTCTGGACCTATTGCTGATGAATGACACTTAGCCAGGAGTGGGGAGGAGGAGGAGGTTGGATTTATAACGTGCCCTTCACTACCCAAAGGAGTCTCAGAGCAGCTTACAATCTCCTTTCCCTTCCCCTCCCCACAACAGACACGTTGTGAGCAATGTTCCCTCTAAGCTGTGGAGTCTTGTGAGCAGAAATTCTACTTTGTGAGCTACTGGCATTAAAGCTGTGAGCGAGCGATTGGGCTCCTGCATAAATTAGCCTGCCCTGGAGCCATCCTTCCTGAGCTAAGATAAAAAACTGTGAGCTGGAGGCTAAAAAACTGTGAGCTAGCTCACACTAACTCAGCTTAGAGGGAACACTGGTTGTGAGGTAGGTGGGGCTGAGAGAGCTCTTTCAAGGACTGCTCTTAAGAGAACAGCTCTGAGAGAACCTGTGACTGACCCAAGGTCACACCAGCAGCTTCATGTGGAGGACGGGGGAATCAAACCCAGTCCTCCCAGATTAGAGTCCACACTCCTAACCACGATACCAAACTGAGGATGCAATGTCATCCAGTGCTCCCTTGGAAGCTGCCATTTCCTTCAGGGGAAGTGATCTCTAGAGTAGGTGTCTGCGGCCTTTTACAACTGGGAAGCCAAAATCAGAGAAAGAGATCAAGAAGAGCCAGTATAAGGAAATTCAGTTGCACAACTGGAGCAAAACAACTTTTCTGCACCTTTAACTCTTTGGTGGTGTTGTTGTTCAGTCGCACAGTCTAGTCGGACTCTTCGCGACCCCATAGACTACATCACGCCAGGCCCTCCTGTCTTCCGTCGTGCCCCAGAGTTTGCTTAATTTCATGTTTGTTGCATCAGCTCTTTGGTACCCTAGTTTAAAGATGAGGTGATCTCTTTCCTAGTTAACCACTTGCAGTTAAGAAATGATAAGGAGATCTCTGTACACAGGCAGCATATTTGACAGTCCCAGAGTTAGACATCATTTCGTTTATGCACAGGTAAGATTTTTTTTTTGGGGGGGGTGCCGTGTTGTGTATCACTTCACATTTACTTGCAGTGAAACTCATTTTCTGGTTTACTGCTAGAGTTGCCAGTCTTCAGGTGGGACCACGGGATCCTCTGGAATCACAACTCATCTCCAGACAATAGATATTAGTTCCCCTGGAGAAAGTGGCTGCTTTGGAGTGTGGACTCTATGACATTGTATTCCACTGAGGTCCCCGCCCTCCTCAGGTTCCACCCCCAAATCTCCAGGAATTTCCCAATCTAGAGTTGGCAACCCTTTGTACTGCCCATTCATTAAATCTGAATATTGTCTTGGACCTTTAGAAGTCTCTTATGGGGGGAGTATTTGTGAATTTCCTGCATTGTGCAGGGGGTTGGACTAGATGACCCTGGAGATCCCTTCCAACTCTATGATTCTATGTTTCTATAATTCTTGGGGGTTTCACCATCCCAAAAAAACTGAATATCACTTGAAAACCTGGCTCCTACACCAATCACCCTCAGCTCCAAATCATTTATGGCTAAGTGGATAGCACTAGTCCCCAAAAGATACCTTTACGGGAACCCATTCCTTCCTTCTCTTTATTTGGTTTTCCTGGTCTTGCTTCTTCTTTCTTAAGCGGTCATAAGTTTATTAACAGCAACAGACAATATCTTATCCTGCTTAAACTGGGCTGGCATTTCAGAGGGATCCATATTAATTTTCTTTTCGCTAAAGTAAGCATCCAGCATCAATAGGGGAAAAAAAAAAGATCTGCTGATCAGGAATATTCCATTTTTGCAGTGTTCTAGGAAAACGACAACAACCTAGCGTGTTTTAATTACAAAGCTGAGTTGTTTTAAATGAGGCAGCAAAGACTCACAAGTGGAGACTATAGGAGTAATATGGGGATGCATGTTATTGGCTCGCCTGGTTCGCCTGGTTCAGAAACGCTGGAATTTTCTCAGCAAGAGTAGTCCCACTTCCAGTTCCGCCTGACTCAACTTGCTGAAAATTGCAAAATTGCATCTCTTTAGCCAGGGCCAGGTTCATGTTTTGGTGGGTCCAAGGCAGAGAGGTCCCAGAGCCCCCATCCAAGGGTTGCCAACCTCCAGGTGGTAGCTGGTAATCTTCTGGGATTACAATTTATCTCCACGCGCTAAAGATCAGTTCACCTGGAGAAAATGGCCACTTTGGAAGGTGGACCCTGGGGCATTATACCCCATAGAAAATGACTACTTTGGAGGGTGGATGCTATGATACCCTGCTCAGGTCCCTCCTCTCCCCAAAACCTGCCCTCCCCGGGCTCCACCCCCAAAATCTCCAGGTATTTCCCAGCCAACCCATCTCTATGGATTGTTGGGAGAATACGGTGGTTTTCTAGATCTAGGACTAAGATGATTTCACTTCAGTTGAGTTTAAAACAGAGCCCTGTTAGACTCTAGCCAGGGGCAGATTGGCCATTTAACTTACAGGGGAACTCCCTGCTGGGCCACTGCCTTGGGAGACCACTGAGGCCAGGAGCAAGCAAAGTCAAGTGCCAGTAATTTTGCCAGTGCCACCACTTGGCTTGAACTCTTCAGAGGCAACATGGATCAACATCAGCCCATCAACTGCCTCCTCCTGAGCTGCCACCAGTTTGTAGGAGGAGGGAACAGGTGACCCAGTACCCACTGCTGGAGCCGCAGAGACTGATCAATGTGGCGTGCTCCCTGTTCATTCTCAACTTGACAGTCTATTGCTGGTTTTAGCAAATATAATTGGGAGTTTGTCCTCATGAAAGAGCACAGACTGAATGATATAACTATCTAAATACACATACACATGAATCTGCCTTATACAGAATCAGACCCTTGGTCCATCGTGGTCAATACTGTCCACTCGGACTGGCAGTGGCTCTCCAGGAGTCTCAGATAGAGGGCTTCATATCACCTACCACCTGGTCCTTTTAACTGGAGATGCCGGGAACTGAACCGGTGACCTTCTGCATGCCAAGCAGATGCTCTGCCACTGAGCCATGGCCCCTCTCTAATGATCGGCTTATTTTTGTTAAAGGCAAGAATCACAGATAATCAGGCCCTTTGCTTGAGATATTTCTTTGTGGTTGGTTGCTGCATATATTTATTTACTTGCTGAGACTGCTTTTGTGTCAGCTCCCTCTCCTGTCTGACTTGCCCTCCACAGTGTCTTTTCAGAAACGATGTTTTCATGCCCGCCACCTCGGAGATTCATGGCACCCATCCGTGGTAGGAAATGGTTAAAACTGTTGTTCCTTCAGCTAATCAGGATGACTTTTTTAAAATGCAGATTGTATTTGTTAACCCAAGCCTGGACAGAATTGATTGGTCACGTCAATCAAAAGGTATTAATATTTAAAGTGGCACCGCTCCATTCATAAAGGAAGGGCTAAAGTGTTTGTTTACTCCGCACTAATTATTGTAGTCAAAGCGGGCAGACTCAAGGATCTGCATTATTCATTAAATAGCCAAAAATGAACTTAATACCGGAAATGCTTGTTTGTTTGCTGGTAAGAGCCTCACAGAATTAGATGACCTTTTCCCTCTGGTTGATCTTTAAGACAGGGAGGGTTTTTTTGTTTTTTTAATGTATTCTGCACAAATTAAATAAATAGGCATGGACCACACAGTGGTGATATTACAAAACTATTTTCCGCAGACAATCCTAACTGGACAAGTTTCTCATATCTGAACTCACAGAAGTAATGAAAATGTATGGAAACCACACTTGGTAATTTCTGCAATGTCAATTAAAAATACCTCAAACTTCTCTGGAAAGTCTTTTAGTTTGAAGAAGAAAACCCCCCTCATCACTTTGTTAGCAACTCCACAAAGAAACATTTGGCGGCCAAAGTTAAAACTGTCTAAAACCTTTCTAAACCCAAACACATGCCAAGATACCAGATCTTGTTTTCTTGGCAACTGCCAGTCACAGAACCTCTCTGTGGTCAACCAGAAACCACTGGTATTTTTGGAAAATCTTTGTCAAACACTCAGAAACATTCAGCTTGTGACTGTTCATCTGCTTCACCCAAAATATATATGCATGCAAACATGTTGTTCATTATTTTAAAGCTATCCTCCTTCTGAGGAGCTTCAAGCAGGGGCTGTAGCCCTACCTTTTTCAGATGCATTCATATAGATGCCCCCCACATCAGTTCCCTTTCCAGAACTACCACAAAAAGATGGGGAAGAATTGTTATTGGCAGAGCTTTTGTTTTTACCTAATTGTTTGCTTACATGCTCTGTAGGGTTGCCAGCTCTGGGTGAGGAAATACCTGGAGATTTTGGGGGTGGAGCCTGGGAAGAGCAGGTTTTGGGGAGGGGAGGGACCTCAGCAGGGTGGAATGCCATAGAGTCCACCCTTTTGGTCACCTGGAGACAGAGGTCGATTCGGGGGGGGATCGCGGGGGATCACAGTTCCCCCGGGTGAGGTGCGGGGGGGGCACACGACGAAGCCCCGCCCCTGCTTCCAGCCGCCCCACTTCCAGCCCTCATTCAGCCAGAAGGAGGCAGGAGAAGAGGGAGGGTAAGTTGCTTCCTCCCCGCCTCTCCCCACCCCTGCCTGCCTGGGGCCAGGGAGGGCCTTGGTGGGGCTTCCTCGCACTCCCGCCGGCCTTGCAGGTCCACCGCCGGGCCCCTGATGTCAGGGGGTGTGGCATATGCTAATGAGTTATGCTAATGAGTCCCCCCAGCTCTTTTTCTACGAAACGACCCCTGCCTGGAGATCAATTGTAGTAGCAGGAGATCTCCAGGTGCCACCTGGAGTTTGGCAACTCTAATGCTCTGGCCAGACAGTGACAGATTTTGTTGGAGAAAGACACAGCAAGCATGGCAATCAGAGCTTTACTGTCCCTCATTAGGCAGAGGCCAACAGAGGGCGGGGCAGCCTTTTCTCCACTAAGCAATTGTGCCAAGCACCATCTCCACACTTTGCTTTCGATAGTGGCATGTACAAGGGCTATAGATTTACTTATTTTAGAAATGAAAGCTGCAGCTCCAGGACAGGTAATAGTCCGTGCAGTTGCTCAGTGGCATACCCAGAATCTGGGCAAGATGGCAACGGCAGGAGGATTGGGGGGCAGGGACACGGGGAGGTAGAACTCAGAAATGACAGTGGGTTGCTTTAGAAATCATCAGAAACTCTATGGTAAAGCTATAGAGTTTCCAATGGTTTCTAGAGTGACCCACTGTCACTTCTGAGTGGTACCTGAAAGTGATGTGCCAGTGCAGAGTACACTAATGGCTTTTAAAAATATTTTTCACACATCGCCACTCAGAGTAGTGGCAGGCACTGGAGGCAAACCTAGAGTACAGACAGATGAAGCTGTCTTTATGTTGTTTTGTTTCTAAAAATACTGATATCCCATTTCTCTTTCCAAATGGGATCTCAATGTGGCTGAGTCGTATCCAGGCACTACCTGTCTTCCAACTGTAAGATCCTTTTAACTGAAGATGCCTGAAACTGAACTAAAAATCTTCAGGGGCAAAAGTAAATTTCTTATGGTGCTGTCTCTCTCAGAGGGCTTGTGTGACAGACTATCAAGGGTTAATGTCCCACAGAGTCTGAGAACCTTTGAATGATCAGCTGTTGAAACAGAATTCTGTGGAGAACCTCAGTTAAGAAATGACAGTTGGGAACTGACAGTTGAAGAAGAGACACTTTAGCACTGACTAAGGACTGGACAGAAGGCAAAGAGGAACAGGAGGATCTCTGAAAAACCCCATCCAAGCCAGAAAAGGGACAGAGCTTCTGGTCTAGAGAAGTAATTCCCTGCCCGGTGAAAAGAAAGATAGCTCTAAAGAGAGGAGTGATTCCTGGTCTGTGTTTAGAGAACTTGGTTGCATGTCCCTGCCTTCTAAAATTTGAAGAGTCAGTGAAACTCAGGAACCTATACTGGGTTCACATGGTGGATTTGCTGCGCTAAAAGCATGAATGCCAGGCGGATTTTTTGGGTGCAATCACACCGCAACATCTGGGAAGTGTAGCACACCTGTGGCCAACCCGTGGCGTCCTGCCAAAGATGCGCAGCAAAAAAGTACCACAGAAAGTGCACTAGTATCCAGAACACGCAGGGCAGGGGCAGGCATCTGATCATGGGAGCGCTAGTATCCTGTGGCATCTGGCACCCGTCCAGGTCCCGTCACAAACCAGATGTTTTTCGTAAGCACATGCACACAAACACATAACCGAAAGCAGTGCTGCTCCGTGGAACTATGCATGCGCACAAATGCGAAACGTTTGCCGCGCTGCTTCTTTGCCACGCTCCAGCATCGCTGTGTGATCATGAGCTAACAGCCTAAGCATGGAGACTCAGGGACCATGTGATCGGGCTACCGTGCTTTATTTTGCTCCGGGGCAAACAGCCACACCTCCCCCCGCGTTATCTGGCCCGTATCTGGAGTGTTTAAGCAGACACTGAAAATTAACACTCTCTCCTCAAAGTTACAAAGATCTTGTTGAAAAGGAAAAACACCTACTTGTAGGCAACAAATTATCTTGAATGTAGTGTGATTAGGAAGTTACCTCAGTTATTATCATCTGTTCCCTTCATATATCCACCGCCTGATTCCACCTGACCTTTTCCCTTCCAAGTTAAATAAAATATTTTGTTTATTTTTGAAATTTCAAAAGCCTCTCATGTGCCATTACAGAAGTAGAATAGAAACATGGGATTTTGTCTCTTCCCTCAAGTCTCTGGGCTGGGCCAGCATCAAAATATATAATAATGTACAAGGGTGGGGCAGCCACAGACCAACAAAAAACAAAAAAATAGATATAGGGGCTGCTCAGCAAGAAACGAAGGAAAAATGTGTAAGAGAGGGAAGAGGGTGAGATCTCCATAGCTCAAAACAGAAGATGGGTGGTACAGCAGCCACTTTCTGACTACCACTCTGTACTGGCTGACTTTCACCCTGATCTTCTGTATACAAAGTATGTGTGCCACTGCTGGCCATTCTCCAGTCTGATTTTCCTGGTTGCACGGGCTTGTCTGATGTTGGCTTTCACAATCCAAGTGATGAAGTAGTGTGAAGGAATTCCATGTAATGTCTCCTAATGGCTTCTAATGGTCAAGTAGCCACATTTCAGAACCAAGTTCTACCAAGCTAACCTGGATGTTATAAAGGTATCAACAGTTGTCACAATGGCCTCATCCAAAGGACAGCCCACTCAAATTCAGATGGAAAACATGTTTTCTCTTGAAACAGCTAAGATGTGGACTATATGCCCTCCAAAACTATGTATCCTATGGCCAAAACATAGACAGGTTTCATGGATTTGAAAGCCAAGGTGTCCTCCTCAACATCTTATAGCTGACTCTGCCTGCATGACAGTCTAATTTCCATCATGTCCTAGCTGAACCTTATCCAGATATCTAGCATCCAACCTATTACATATTAGCCAGATACTGAGAAAGCCAACAATCTGTTGAAAATGAGATATAGAACTGGCTAGAGAAACAGTATTTCTGATTTCTATTCAGCCTCCTTTCAGTGCTGGCAGAGAATTTCAGAACCATGTTTTCACTGGTGGAAGACAGCTGTGCTGTTTGCCTTGTAGCCAGATATTAAACATGTTTACAAAGAAGTAAGTCCCACTGGGTTCTGTGGAGCTTATTTACTAGTAAGAATTGCAGCTCTGGGGGGGACTAACTGCAAAAAGAATCATTGCTGGCAATCAAATTGGCCTGGAATACCCAACACCATCATCTATAGGAATACAAATTCAGACTATCACTAACCAAGATCCAGTCTGAACACAGCCTGTTTATTAAATTTGGAAGGGTAAGAAAGGGTTTGGAAGGTTTGTTTTAACAATATGTTCCCGTTGCTGCATACCTGCCAATACAACACAGAGGTAAGGAGCTTCCCTATGGCAACCAGAGAGTAAGTTGGTGGGGTGGGAAGATGGGAGGGGTGATGTTGGCGATGTTGCTGATGTCACTGTGTTACTTCTGGAAGTGACGATGGGTAGCTCTAGGAATTGCCAGAAACTCTATGGCAAAACCAGTGCAGAGGCCAGTGGAATTTTTTTTTTAAAAAAATCTCCCACCGCTGCTTGAAGTGGCAGCAGGCAATGGCAAAGATCAGCAAGAGGCCTCCCCCTGGCAACCCGACCAGTCTCCAGGCAGCCACCATTTCCTTTTCCACAAGCTGCTGGGGCCTTTTCCATTTTCTTTAACAATGGCACCTGAATATCATTATATCAATATAACATTATAACAACAGGTTCTTTGAATTCCCAGCCTTCTTTCCTTTTCCAAGTAAGTCTCTATCCTCTTCCATTTTAGAGACATGCCTTTCCCCTTACATCTTAGTGATAGTCTGAATGTATATTCTTATAGATGATGGTGTGGGATATTCCAGGCTGATTTGATTGCCAGTAGTGATTCTTTTTGTAGTGAGTCCCTCCAGAGCTGCAATTCTTACCAGTAAAGGGGCTATAGACTTTTAAAAATAAAGGCTGAGAATCCAGGGAATTGGTGACACATATTGTTATAATGTTGTATCGATATTACATTATTCAGTTGCCAATTAACTCTCCCCCTCCAAGTCCTCACCAGTGGCAGGGGGAAGAAATGATCATTGCGGGGACACGGAAAATGGCTACCATGTGGGTGACAAAAGCCAAACTTGCCCATCCCACAGCAGCCACACAGGCTTTACTGAGCTCTTTCCCAAAACTTTGAGCAGGTTTGAGAACAATCAGAGAAATTTACCTGGATGCTGACTGGGGGGGGGGGCGGCGGCGGGGGGAGCTTCCTAACAGCATTCAGCCCTGGGCAGATAATCTGTATGGATTTCCCAAGACTTTTGGATCTAAAACAGCTGGGCCAGATCTGGCAGTGTCACAATGCAGACCCATAAACAGAAAATTCTCTCGGGGGGGGGGGCACTGGAGGAACTGGTGGGGTGTCACATCGCAAAAATAATAATAATAAAACAATAAATACAACAAAGTTCTAGCAGAAATTTCACTCACACATGCTGCATCCTTCCCCCTGTCTCCCTGCTGCACCTGGCTAGCCAGCCCGTTCTGCACCACCTTGCCGAGGGCCAGAGTGGGAGGGGTTCAGGTTTGCACAAACATATTCTTGCTTTCGGTGCACCCGTCCCACCAAGTTGGCTGCCAAAGGGCCCCTGGAGCCACTTTCTCATGCCGTTGACCGCCACCTAGCCCCGCCTGCCTTCCTCCTTGGCTTGCTCCCTTTGCAAAGGGCTCTGGATGTCAGTCAGCACAGTTTTGCAGGCTCTCCAGTGGTGGGCTTGGGCAGCTTGCAATCTGATGGGCTTTTCATGGCTTGCATACAGGCAACTCCCGGGTGCACAGTGTGTCTGTGTGCATGTGTGTATTCAAGGGCTTACCAATTGCACCCGTTTGCAATGCCATTGCTGCAAAAGGGCTGCTGTCGCCCCAGCAGCCTGGCTGTGCTCAGGCTTCGCTGCCACATTGGGGGCTGCCTGAGCAGATCAAACTTGGCAGCCGCTCCACCAGGCTATGCCCAAGGCACCGTCCTTCCCACTGCCACTCAGCTGTCTTTGCAGCCCGGCTTTGGGCATGCCAGGTGATGAGGCTAATCAATCAAATTTGCATCCGACAGGCATGGCTGGGGTAGGGCAAAGGTGAAGTGTGCCACGGTGGAATTTAAATCTCTTTAAAAGTACAACTTAAAAATTGGGGGAAATTGGGGGGGGGAGAAGGATTATCGGGGCATGGAGAGTAAGTCAGGAGCGTGGCCATGCCTGGCCCCACTGTGGCTATGGGCCTGTCGCAATGACCACACGGCTGCATTTTGTGTACACTTTTCATTTTCCTCACAGCACTACCTTTAAGTTTCCATTTCTTGTGAAAGGGGGAAAACAGCGGAGGGGCAGCAAAATGAGATACGTTCCTGCGATGCACATCATCCAACCAATTTATTTAGGTCATGCTGACACTGTATTGAGATTTTTCTGTGGACAGTGTTCCCTCAGCCATACCACTGATCCTCTGGCTTGGCAAAGGCTCTCATTCTATATGAACAGGGGTGCTCTTTGCCTAAGCCATTCCAGCTCTGAGGCATTGAAGAAAGGTTTGGATGAGAAACAGCACTTTCCCCTTCTGAGTGTTTACAGAATCCCTAAACAAACCATGCTCCAGTTAGAGCCTCTCACAAGAGTCTGGTGCCTAACTATAAAGCTGAATAGGTAAGTTCTGTCAGCAGAACCAGCAGGGGGAGGGAAAAGTAATCCACATTTTTGCACATTTACAAAAGAACAAAAGACCCAGGCAGAAAAGTACCATCGCTGCAGATGGACACTTACAAATCTAAAGAGGGTAATTTAGTAAATCTCCACTGCTTACTGGTATAAGCAGAAGCTCCATGGGACCAAATTTAAGAATTTGTTTTCTAATGAGTCATTTAGACACTGGTGAGATCCATTTCCCAAACAAGGCAGTGCTGACAGTCAGTCCCAGGATACTCTCTTTGAGGCAGAGATGAAGGAAAGACTGAGCACTGATTTCTAGAGAAGGCACCGCCATGAGGTAATTTGATGAATCTGTGCACTATGGATGTCATTAAGAGTGGCAGAGAGGGAGTCAGACAGGTTTGGCCCCTCTGCCATGTCATGTCATGGGGGACAACTGGATATTCTTCTCAGGCACCAAAACACCTTTGGTTAAGCAAAGCT
Source organism: Gekko japonicus (assembly GCF_001447785.1). NCBI lineage: Eukaryota > Metazoa > Chordata > Lepidosauria > Squamata > Gekkonidae > Gekko > Gekko japonicus. The sequence goes on along the minus strand of NW_015165852.1, from coordinate 4,248 downwards.
GCTCCCCCAATGCTTCTGACCTAATGCATGAGTGTGTTCCCTTCTTTCCATGAGCAGCATGGAGGACGATTTCTGTAATGTATCCAGTCCAGACAAGTCCAGAGACAAACGTTGAGCTTCGCTCCAAGAGACAATGGACTGTGTGGATCCTAGCCCACTCCAATCAGGGGGCTAGGTTCCCAGCCGACAGCCCATGGGACTCTCGGCCACTGTAAATAACCTATAGGGAAGTAGGGGTGTGTTTTGGGTGGCGGTTTCTCGGGGGATATAACCTGGCCTGCGAGCCGGCCAAAGTTGTCTTGTTCCGGATAGAATAAAGTACGCTTTGCTGAAATCACTCTCCATTTGCGTACTTTTTCATTTCATTTT